>NC_142937.1:84723825-84726325 GCF_046866305.1 Octopus bimaculoides | reverse complement strand
CAGTCACTAACATCTGTACTTACGTATGTATATATGTATGTATGTATGTATGTATGTATGTATGTATGTATGTATGTATATATATATATATATATATATATATATATATATATATATATATATATATATATATATATATATATATATATATATATATACATATATATAAATTCAAACTTGCAGAAAATAAAAGACGAAGACAGGTGAGGGAACAACAAATAGTGTATTATTACGCTGACGCTCAGGAAAAATGGAAACGTCTTTGACGTTTCGAGCTATTTCTCCGCAGACTGAAAAAAATGATGAACAACCTTAATCGATTATCAAACCTTATTGGCGTCTACTTCATTCTGACAGTCCCCATAGAAACAAACAGCCAAACTGTTTAAATACTCAACAAATGCAGCAGTTACTCTGCGAAGAATTCTCTAATTTGCATATTTATTTTATCAACCACACACACATACTCACACACAAACACACACATGAACATACACACACATACATACATACAGACAGACATACATACATACATACATACATATATACATACATACGACAATCTTCTTTCAGTTTCCGCCCACCAAATAGACTCACAAGGTTTTGGTCGGCCTGAGGCTATAGTAGAAGACATTTGTCGAAGGTGTCATGCAGTAGGATTGAACCCGGAAGCCTGTGAATAAGAAAGAAGGTTCTTAGCACACAGCCACACCAATACATATCATGCTCTCTTTAGTCTTTTACTTGTTTCAGTCATTTGACTGCGGCCATGCTGGAGCACCGCCTTTTAGTCGAGCAAATCGACCCCAGGACTTATTCTTTGGAAGCCTAGTACTTATTCTATCGGTCTATTTTGCCGATCCGCTAAGTTACGGGGACGTAAACACACTACCATCGGTTGTCAAGCGATGCTGGGGGAACAAACACAGACACAAACATATACACACATATATACACATATATATACATATATACGACGGGCTTCTTTCAGTTTCCGTCCACCAAATCCACTCACAAGGCTTTGGTCGGCCCGAGGCTATAGTAGAAGACACTTGCCCAAGGTGCCACGCAGTGGGAATGAACCTGGAACCATGTGGTTGGTAAGCAAGCTATTAACCACACAGCCACTCCTGCACATACATATTCCATAAACCTGGCAAGTGAATGAGCAAGCGAGGAAGAGAGGATGAAAGTATAAAATGAGACAGCGCAGAAAGACGACAGATCACATTGTAAGTCTTTGATAAAACATTTAGTTGTGCTTAAATCAAACGCCAAGTCAGTATGTGCATTAAATAAAAACAATCACAACAACAACATCAACAATAGTAGATATAAATAAAGTGTTGATATTCAGTGTAGTATTAAGAAAAACTGCAATGAATACAGACTGCAAAATAGTTCCAGGTTAGAATATGGAAATTTCTAAACGGAAGATTTGTTAAATTCTTTCTTCAAACGTCAAGCAATACATGGAATGTAACCGAAACTAAATAGTTTTTGTTGTGTCATAAACACAACACTTTTAACTCTTAAATTCCTTTGAAGTAATCTAGCAACGAAAATAACGAGTTAAAAGCTATGTTTATTGATGTTACATAAGTGAAATACCATTTCGCATAAGCTTGACAAAAATTACAGGGCATTTCACAGCCATTCAGGATTGTTGTTGTTGTTGTTGTTGTTGTTGTTGTTGTTGTTGTTGTTGTTGTTGTTGTTGTTGTTGTTGTTGGTCTCGTCGTTGTGGTTGTTGTAGTTGCTGCTGTTGCTCTCGTCTCTGCGGCTACTTTTTTTTGTTTTTGTTTTTGTTTTTGTTGTTGCTGTTGTTTTGATCGTAGGTCATCAATGGCCGAGCAACCACATCCTATGTTCAAAGACTTTCTAGCCGTAGCCATCCCGTCTGTTTAATGTATCTGATGTCCTCTGTTCCTCGAAACTGACTGGTTTTGCACTTCTGCTCAGGCCCTCCCAATTCACAGGCGTTTTCTCTTCCTTCTCCTCTTCCTTGTCTTCCTTGTCTCCCTCCTCGTCTTCTACTTCCTCCTCATCGTCTTCTTCTTCTTCCTCCTCCTCCTCCTCCTCCTCCTCCCCTCCACTTCTTCCTCTTCCTCCTCCTCCTCCTCGTCATCATCATCTCTTCCTTCTCCTCCTCCTCCCAACCTGTTTTCCTCGTTCTCTTCTCTGCCCCCCATCCTTCTTCGTCTTCCACTTTCTTCTCCTCCTCATCGTCTTCTTCCTCCTTCACCTCCTCCTCCTTCCAACCCGTCTTCCTTGTTCTCCTCTTCCTCACCATCTTCACCTCCTTCCTCCACCTTCACCTCTTCCCCCTTCACCTCCTCCTCCTTCACCTCTTCCTCCTTCACCTCCTCCTCCTTCACCTCTTCCTCCTTCACCTCTTCCTCCTTCACCTCCTCCTCAACCTCGCCTTTTCTCACCTCCACCTCGTCCTTCATCACCACATCCTCACATATCTCCCCCTCCTATATTGTATTCAGGCATT
>NC_142937.1:84713825-84718825 GCF_046866305.1 Octopus bimaculoides | reverse complement strand
GGGGACAAACAAGAACAGGCAAAGGGATTAAGTCGATAACATCGACCCCAATGCTCGACCCCGAAAGGATGAAAGGCAAAGTCGACCTCGGCGGAATTTGAACTCAGAACGTAACGGTAGACGAAATACCGTTAAGCATTTCGCCCGGCGTGCTAACGATTCTGCCAACTTGCCGCCTTTATTCATTTCTACTCTAGGCACAAGGCCCGAAATTTTTGGAGAAGGGGTCAGACGATTAGATCGACCCCAGCCTTTATTGTGAAACCAATATTGGACAAACTTCAGTAAAAAGACCTCATAAATAACATCGATTACAACCCTTCAGAAAATCGATATCGATCTGTGCGGGTCTTAGATCCCTACCATTCTAACATGCATCATTTTGTGCTGTGTGTGGTACACTGTGCAAAAGTTCGTGTTATATAATTAGAAGTGATGCAGGTTTAATTTGAACCCGCTCTAATTAAAGAATAATGCTTGTACGGGGGTTTGCTGCTGTAGCAAAACTTCAAGATTTTATGCTTTGTGGCTGAATTCTCACACGTCATCCTCGGCTGGAAGTCCATCAATATGTGTGTATAAGCGGGTGCGTAGTACGTGTGTGTGTGTGTGTGTGTGTGTGTGTGTGTGTGTGTGTATGCGTGCAGGCACATGTTTAATATCTGAATGAAAGTCGGGTATGCATGAATTTACGCGGAGTTCTAAGCAAAGGTTAATTGTTGCGCGTTCTCCTACGAAATAACAACTTTTTCAGCATTATACATATCCATATGTGTGTGTGTGTGTGTGTATGTGTGTGTGTTTGCGTGTGTGTGCTTGTGTGTGTGTGTGTGTCAGTATGTGTGTGAGTGAGTATGTGTGTTTGTGTATGCTTGTGTGTGTGTATGTGTGTGCTTGTGTGTGTGTGTGTGAGTGTGTGTGTGAGGTTGAGTGTGTGTGTTTGTGTGTGTGCGCGTGTGTGTGTGTGTGTGTGTGTGTGTGTACGCATGGGCCTGAAAAAAGTCAAGAGCATGGCGTCTTGTGTTATTAAGCAAATATATAAATATATCTGTGCGTACGAACACATGCATACACGTACATACATACATACCTCCATACATACATTCATGCATACACACATGCATACTTACACACACACATACATACATTCATGTATATAGACATACATACACACACACATACATACATGCATTCATGCAGACATATACATACATACATACATACATACATACATACATACATACGTACGTACGTACATTCATGCATACATACATACACACATACATACATACACACATACACACATACACACACATACATACATACATTCATACATACATACATACACACACATACATACATACATACATACATACATACATACATACATACATGCACGTCAGCACGACAGCAGTTTGATTTATCTCTCTTTGGTTTTCACAATTCCCTTTGATATTTACCCCAAAATCACATCCCTGGATGATGACTTTTGCACACTTTGAATTATGCAATGATGATCACCGGGCATATGGGGATTAAGAATGAAAGAAAAACCTATCAGAAACAATTATACAAGCAAATGCACTCGATAATGAATACAACAGCATGTCACTCATTCAGTATTTGATTCAAGACTGTCTTTCCAGATACTCCATCTGCAAAAGAGATTCATTTGATCGAGATTTATATTCCACAATTAAAAATAAGATGAAGTTACACAGAATTCTCCTATCTGATTGTCATTTATTCATTGATGATTTAAAGACCTACTCGAAAAGGCGGACATATCTCTCTAAATCATATTCTGTCTTTTAAAAAAATCTGTCTTTAGATAATGTAGTCATCGAGTTCTTGATATACGTGTGCCAGAAAAGTTTGAAGGTAGGTTTACAGTGGAATAGTCTGAGCCAGCAAGTGTTAGGTGCTTTGCCCATATATACCCCTCGTTGCGTTTTCGTAACGCAAAACCTGCTCCTACTTGTTTGGTGATGAACTCGCTGGGAAGCCTCTGACTGAGCATACGAAATGTTCAGTAGGTAGTCGACACTCGTAGCTAACAGATGCATACTGTCCTTCTCTTCCAGTTTGTGAAAGATTACCATAACGTTTAATCTAAATACAGTGAAATTTTAAGGCTTTATTTTTTATAGCCCTATATGGGTTAAACGCAAATGATAGGCTTATGTACACGTATGTATATAAGCGGGGTGTGCTAATTACTCTAATATGTAACCACGAATTGAAACTGTAACTCAGTTACAAATAAAACAATATGCTTTTTTCATTATTTTGTTCTCTTTTTTAAGTTCTTAATTAAAATTCCGCCGATTTCGACTTTGCTTTTCATCCTTTCGGGGTTGACAAATTAAGTACCAGTTGCGTACTGGGTCGATCTAATCGACTGCCCCCCTCGCACAAAATTTCGGGATTTGTGTCTATGGTGGAAAAGATTATTCTAATAGATTAAGCCGGCTAGCTGGTAGAATCGTTAACAAACCGGGCAAAATTATTATTATTATTATTATTATTATTATTATTATTATTATTATTATTATTATTATTATTATTTAGTGTCTCTGCACAGCTTATAACTCTGGTGATGTACTACGATGTCAGCTGTTCACTACCAGTGAACTAAGGTAACACCCCATATTCTTCAAGCACCATCCGGAGTATTCGAGAGGTTCCAAGCAGTGCTGTCTGCAAGTTCTCCACCCTTATTGTAGCCCTATTTGTTCCAAGTACTTCTCAAGATTTTTACTCACGGTTTCCAGAGCTCCGACGACAAGTTGGCGTATTATGGTAAAGATGAATCCCAAGTCAGTTCCCTCGTTGATACAATGTACACTTTCAGTGCCGATATCAGAATGGAGTTCGAACGGAAATAGTGTGGTGTGTTAGTTGTGAAGAGAGGCAAAATCAAATGTATGGACAGGCTAGCGATACCGTCGGGGGAGGTTATGAAGCAGATAGAAGAGACGGGCTATTAGTACTATTGGAAATGGGTAAATTGATGGAGAAAGAAATGACAGAAAAATTTAAGGTAGAGTACTTGCACAGACTGAGACTGATCGTTAAGTCGAAATTAAACGGATGGAATAAGATTGAAGCTAGCAACACCTGGGCGGTTTCACTCCTTAGATATGGAGCAGGAGTAATCGCATGGATAGTAGACGAACTAAACAGCTTAGACAGAAAGACTGGGAAGTTGCTGACTAGATATGGGATACTCCACCCAAAAAGTGACACAGACAGAATGTATGTACTAAGAAAAAGAGAGAGAAGACCGATTGGATGCGAACACAGCATTAGAGCAGACGATACACTTGTATCGCGAAGTTTTCCTTCCATTGCACCGATGTTGTTGGATTAAGTTTGCTTTGTGGAGAGAGCTTCTTAGTGTATGTCCATGTTGTTATTTAGCCCGGAGCTATTCCTCTTTATTGTTGTTGCTGTTGTTATGGCTTCGGTGATAGGTGAGACTAGAGACGACCGAATTGACGTCTATATTTGGAGACGTATTTTATCAACCTTTCAGAAATGAAGAAAATTAAAAAAACAAAAATAAAAATAAAACTGTACAGTGAGGTCTGAATTCAGAAAATAAAGGGACATAACTAAAACAATCCTGCTGGCAAGAAGATGAATGGGTTGAAAGCTAATGAATGAATAAACGAAACAAAATGACTCTGTCTGGAATATAAATAGTGCTGCATCTGAGATGAGATTCTGACTAATGCGATGTGTCAGAAGTGACATCAGGAGAATACATCAAACTTTACCTGCTTCCAGTGCTAACGCCTTCAAGCATTGCAAAACTATCGTGTTACTTCTCACGGCGATGATGATGGTGAACCGAGTCGGCGAGGTGCATGCTGGGTACCGCTGTCAGTCATCAACAAGAGAATGTATGTATGCATGCGCGTATACATATATTCATGCATGCATGTGTATACGTACGCGCGCGCACACACACGCACACACGCGCACGCACACACACGCACACACGCGCACGCACACACACGCACACACGCGCACGCACGTATGTATGTGTGTGTATGCGCGCGCGTGTGTAAGTGTATGTGTATGTATTTACCCATATATACATAATATAATAGATATATATATGTGTGTGTGTGTATACGCATATGCATATATATATATATATATATATATATATATATATATATATATATATATATAGAGAGAGAGAGAGAGAGAGAGACTGATAGAATAAGTACTAGGCTAACAAAGAATAAGTCCTGGGGTCGATTTGTTCGACTAAAGGTGGTGCTCCAGCATGGCCGCAGTCAAATGGCTGAAACAAGTAAAAGAAAGAATAAAAGAATATATATACATATATATATATATATATATATATATATATATATATATATATATATTATTGTGTCTGGGGAGGGTCATTCTCTTTTAGTGCTTTATTACTTAACACACTCACCGGTTCGATTTCCACTCATTTGTATATTTCTTCTAAATTTTCCGTTGCGTCTTACAACCTTTTCAGTAGTCGTTGACTGTATCCGTTATCAGAGCTGCGTTCTGTTTGTTTGTTTGTGCGCATGTGTGTGCGTATACACATATGTATGTATGTATGTATGTATTTTGATTTATGTATATATTAATATTATCTTGGTTGAAAAACTTCAATAAGGCAAATATGCTAATAGTTACCAGCGTAACAAAGATCACACAAAAACTGGGATATCATACCCGGTTAATGGGTAGAAATACCATGTATGGAGCAAAACGCATATAATCAATAAGTTCCTTTAATTCTTACATATGTTTCAAAAATTACGTGCACTCTACTCCAACGAAGTGAGAGGTGCTGCAGTATGCACATAAATTCATCGTCAGGGAACCATAATACAAATGCAAGACTTGCGTTAAATGCACACGTCGAACTAACGTGATAAACCAACACCGTCGAACTAACGCAGTAAACCAGCACACGTCGAACTAACACCGTCAACAACCGC
>NC_142937.1:84678825-84708825 GCF_046866305.1 Octopus bimaculoides | reverse complement strand
TGCGGGCGGTTCTGCTGGTGTGGCGAGACGGCAACATTGGAGATGTGTGTGTGTGTGTGTGTGTGTAGGGGGCGAGGCAACAGTAATTAGTTGCGTCATTGGCGGTGGCGATGGCGATGGCGGGGGAGGTGACGATAGTAATGGTGGTGGTGGTGATGGAGTTAGTAAAAGAGGGATCGGATATATATTCCCTAAAACTGCTGCTGCTGCTGCTACTGTTGCCGGCGCTGCTGCTGCTGCTGACAGTGGTGGTGGTGGTGTTAGAGCAGCCGTCGTCGTATTGGAGGTAACAGTGTTGTAGTTGGTGGTGGTAGTGGTAATGATGGTAGTGGTGGTGGTGGTGTTGGTGGTAATGGTGGTGGTGGTGGTGGTTTTGGTGGTGGTGATGGTGGTGGTGGTGGTGGTTGCGGTTGCAGTTGTGGTTGCGGTGGTGGTGGTGGTGGTGGTGTTTGCGGTGGTGGTGGTGGTGGTCGTCGTCATAGTAGTGGTACTGGTGGCGGCGGCGGCGGTGGAGTTAGTAAATGAGATATCGAATATAGTCTCTGGAACTGCTGCTGTTGCTCCTGCACCTGCTACTGATGATGATGATGATGATGATGATGATGATGATGATGACGACGACGACGGTAGTAACGCTAGATCGGAGGCGGTGGCGGCGGCGGCGGCGGAAGTGATGATGATGGTTCTGGTTGGTGTAAAGTTATTCAGTGAAACAGTCTGTGCCTTCCATTACTGTTACGTAATCTACGCCGAACAACAATGTCTGACTATGTTAGTAACAGTCTTATTATAGACACATTACTACAGCACACCGACAACGCCACTTCCTTTACACGCATACACTCACATCTACACAACGACATACATAAATGTAGTCACTTACACACACACACACACACATGTACAGATAGATAGATAGATAGATAGATAGATAGATAGATAGATAGATAGATAGATAGATAGATAGATAGATAGATAAATAGATAGATAAATACATACATACATACATACGTACGTACGTACGTACATACATACAGGCAAAAATTCATTGTCATTCATATACACCATTGACATACAAAATTGCACATTGCGTTGCTACCACTTTCTTCATACACACACACACACACACACACACACAGACTAATACACAAGCCTTTAAAGATACACACGCCCTTATACTAGCAAATTCATTTTACCTCTTTCCATTTCTGACTCAATCTCTCTTACATAAGCACACACGCACACACACACACACACACACATGCACGTACGCACACGCACACACACGTGCACGCACGTACGCACACAAGCACCATTAATTCTCGAACGTACTCGTACGACTAAGGCAGGAAATTAAATATATTTTCTAAGTCTTATTTTAGAAACCACAGTTTTACCGCCTTTTTGTTTTCTTTGTAGAGTGGTTCGCACAGTTGCATTCATACTCACACTCAAGTCAGTCGTAGAGTGTTGTGCTGTACTTGTGACAACAGTGCAGGTGGCGGTGCATACGTGTACACGTTTGGAAACAGACAACCTCTGAGAACAGTTGTAAATGTGTTTGCGACCCCGTAACCTAGCGGTTCGGCAAAAAGCGACCGATAGAATAAGTACTAGGCTTTCAAGGAATAAGTCCTGGGGTCGATTTGCTCGACTAAAGGCGGTGCTCCAGCATGGCCGCAGTCAAATGACTGAAACAAGTAAAAGAGTAAAGAATATATGATAAAGAGATTAAGGGAAAAAGTTTCTGAATGAGGAATTAGAAGTACGAAGACATCCGTCACCATTTCTCGCTGTGAAACAGCCATTGGTCGTTGGTCGGATTTGGGACATGGTTACACACTTTACCAAGCTAAGCCATGCCAATTTGAAAGAGATTAAAATACACGCACCAGCGATCCCCCACCCACCCACACACATATACAACATGCTGCCGTGGTTGTGTGGTAAACTATTTGGTCTCTTAGCTCAGTTCTACTGTTACGTTTTGCGCAAGTTCGTAGCCACTTTTATATGCATATGTCTGCGAGTACGTGCATGCGTGTGCTTGCGTGCGCGTGTGGTTATATATACACTCTTTTACTGCAGTAATAGAACACCAACTATAAGAGTTCTAGTCCATCTGAATAATTCTACAACTCATTTCCCTTGAATACCTATTTTAGCGATCTGGGTTTATACAATCGCTAAGGTGGACCTTTGAAACTTACACACACATCTGTATGTAAGTATATCGGCCGTAATGGATATGTAATACTGTACACTTAGATTAATATATATATTTATTTCTTTATTGCCCACAGGGCTAAACATAGAGGGGGCAAAGAAGGACAGAAAAAGAGATTAAGTAGATTACATCGACCCTACTGCGAAACTGGTACTTTATTTGATCGATCCCGAAACGATGAAAGGCAAAATCGACCTCGGTGGAATTTGAACTCAGAACGTATCGGCAGACAAAATACCGCTAAGCTCATAACATATAAATGCAAATTTAAAGCATAAATTTATAATTTACCTATTGAGTACTAATGGAAACGGCTGTAAGAAGTATAGATTAACATTTTTTAAAAATAATAAATAATTATCTTCACTCTTCATTTTCGTTCCTTCATTTAACTGAACATGATCTTTATATATATATACAGCGTGAGGCAGAAATACCTCCCACATTTGAAAGGTTGACAAAAATAAAAAGAAACAGGATTTATGAAACATTCATTTTACTCTTGTTTAAACAAAAGGTTACAGCTTTTGTTCATTAGCTAAATGAAAACATCATTGGCACTTGCATAAGTTCATTATTAACACATAGGTGAAAGTTTAAAATGTGGGAGGTATTTCTGCTGCACTCTGTATATGTGTGTGTGTGTGTGTGCGTGTGTGTGTGTATTGCACTTATGTGCTCACCTCTGTGTGTGTGACTGTACATATATATATATATATATATATTAATATATATATATATAAAATTATAATACAGGGTATCTAAGAGATACCGCCACGCTGAAAAATAGCAGTCAAATTCTGACTCTAAACCGTATTATAATTTTAAATAATTATTACCTTTGATGGTTTTTATTCCCATGCTGGCCACTTGATAAAATCAATATTTTAAATATCGATATATATATATATATATATATATATATATATATATATATATATATACGTGTGTGTGTGTTAAACCGCTAATCCCTACACATTTTTTCTCCCTCCATTTTTTTTTTCGTTCTCCCTCCATTTTTCTCCCTCTCATTCCTTTCTCCCGAAGAACGTAGGCTCAAAACGTCGAAGACCTTGCTATTCTTCCCGAGCGCCGGCTTGTTTCAATTTGCTTGTTCTCCGGAAGTCTTTTTGTATTGTCTCCTAATTCTTATTAAGAACAGCTTGCATAAATCTTTCTTTGTTTTTTCTGTCCACACAAACCTAATACTATACAAAGACTAGATCTTTATTGCTGCCTAAAATCTATAGATATATTTTATAGCACATTACTGCATTGAAACAAAACACTTTTAATGCACCAGGAATATATCAATCGAAATGGCGGTTAAGAGTATGCAATGCAAGCGAGTTTGCTTAATCCATTGCCTGCGATACACGCGACATATTTACCTGGCGTCAGTGTATCTTATATGGTACACATTCCCATATATGTATATGTATGTGTGTGTGTGTTTGTGCGTGAGAGAGGGAGAGAGAGAGAGAGAATGAGGGGGAGAGAGAGAGAGAGAGAATGTGGGAGAGAGAGAGAGAATGATGGAGAGAGAGAGAGAATGATGGAGAGAGAGAGAGAATGAGGGAGAGAGAGAGAGAATGAGGGAGAGAGAGAGAGAATATGAATGATTTTATGCCTATATAAATGTATGTAGATATCCGTAGCCTTATCTCTTTCTATTTCTCTATTTTTTCTCCACTTCTCGTAGTCTCTTTCTCTCTATATATCACCCCTTCATTTCCTCCCCATTTTTTTCTTTCGTTCCCTCGGTCTTTCTCTTCCTTTTTTTTCCTCCCTCTCTCTTCTCCTCCTCCTTCTTCACTTTTTCATAACTTATAACACCACCCCCTCACTCCTCACTGAATTCATGATATAATCCCGGTGGCGGTAACTATTATGTCATAAAGTGGGTATTGTGAAGTCAGACTAACTGCCGAATGGTGGCGGTGACGAAAGAGTTGACATAACAGGAGTGTGTCTATATGCCTCTGTGTCAGTGTGTGTGTGCCTGTGAGTGTGAATACATACATGTATGAACATTTGCATATGCTTTGTCTGTGAACGTATGTATACTTATGTACGGCGTGTGTGTGTGTGTATGTGTGTATGTGTACGGTTAGCTGATTGGTGTAAAAATGGGTTGTTGAAATTACTGCAACAGTCGTAAGATGAGTGAAATGTATAAAGTACAACACAGTAATTCGTACTGTATAGCAGCAGCTAACTCTGTCTCTTAGCATCGAGAGTGGTGGTCGTGGTGGGCTGTTTAACAGTTGTCCTTGAGTTATTCTTGTTGTTGTTTAGCCTCAGGTAAGTCCCCATTTACCAGACCTCGAGTTAAAGACATTTAAGCCGCGATCCATCACAGTTTATTTCTGTTTTTGACTTCTTTCGAACACTGCGTATCTAGGGCTTTTTTATTTTTTTGAACCCGGTGGAAGAAAAGACAAATTAACTACCAGTGAAGTACAGGTGTCCATGTACTTTATTAACCCCCTCCCCTCAAAAATTACTGAGCCTGTACTTAAACTAGAAACTATTATTCAATGTGACCTTATTTTGTTTCCTTTTTCGTTTCTGCGTTTCTAGACGATAGAGGAAGTTCTGAGGGGTATGTGTTTGCTATTTCTAACAGGTCGAGCGACCTGTCAGGCGATGGTTGTGTTGCTGTTAGTGTTGGTCACGGTGAGGTGTTCTTGTTGGCGAAGTTCTTTTATTCTTTTACTTGTTTCAGTCATTAGACTGCGGCCATGCTGGGGTACTGCTTTGAAGAATTTTAGTCGAAAGGTTCGACCCAGTACATTTTTTGTTGTTTTTTTGGGTTTTTTTTTTAAAGCCTGGTACTTATTACATTGTTCACATTTGCCAAACCGCTAAGTTACGGAGATGTAAACAAACCAGCTACGGTTGTCAAGTAGTGATGGAAGACAGAATAAAGACAGAAGACAGAATAAAGACAGAAGACAGAAGACAGAATAAAGAAACACAAAGGTTTCAAAATGAAGTTGATCAAATTATTTAGACGGTGAATAGAACATGGGCCAGCAATTATACGCCTTAACTTCGGCCTAGTGGACCTTTTTTTTTTTTAATATATTCAATGGTTTGTATCTCTGATTCATATACAAACATACAAACATACATACATACATACATACATACATGCATGCATACATACATTAGGCTTCTCAAAACTAGAAAGGAGAAAGCTAATTCAAAGACTACAGATCCAATTCATCACAGGAAATGTAAGAATCTGTAAAACTTTCCGGAAATTTATCATTTAAATGTATATGAGCATGTCTAGATATGCAACTATACGCATGAGAATACATACATAAAACATACAAATCTGCACATACATACATACATACATACATACATACATACATACATACCCTGTTGTTGATGCTGAAATTCCAATGAAGGAGCCTTGGATCTAGGTTAGAAACCGGTTCTTTCTCTATTGGCAAGACATCTTGAAATAAACTGAATAATGACATACATACATACATGTACCGTCATAGAGGTCAGCTGTCCTGCTGATGTGAATATCTCTTTGAAAATCAAAGAGGAATATGATAACTATGGACAGCTGTTTCGAAACCTGCAGCTTCTATATCCGGATTACAAATTTACATTTATACCAATAATAATTGGAGCACTTGGTTTTGTAAGTAAATGCCTAACTGTCAGTCTGGATAAGCTTGGATTGCCAGAAAAAGAAATCAACCAACTGATTCGCACACAATAAATACAATCTATAAGCGGAACAGTAAAACTATGCGAGACTTTTCATAGGTTTTAAATGCGACATTGTTTTCTTTAATTACATTCCAAAGATGGAGCTTTGAATCTTTGTTTGAAACCAGCTCCTTTTTCAGAGAAAGAATTTAAATGATTGAATACAGAAGAGACATACATACATACATACATACATACATACATACATACATACATACGTAAATAGTACTACAAACACGCACATTACAAATACAGTTTGTAAGCGGAACAGTAACGATCAGCAAGACTTTGTTCAAGTTCAAAATGTAACATTGTTTCCGTTATTTATTTTTCACTTATGGAGCTATGTATCTTTGCTAGAAACCAGTTCCTTCGTTTCAGGAAGACTTCAAATAATTAAAAATAGAGAACCTACATACGTGCGAATGTACGTACAACATAAGAATGATAAAGCAAATTAAAAGGTCTGATAAGAGATGTGATAATACCATTGAGTAGTGAGATGTGTAGGTGTGTAATCAATGGTAAAGCATAAGTGTTTTACAGATAATAGACTTGGAGTAAATTAAGCGAGTGACTGATGACGATAATGCAGGCGACAGAGCATTGACAAGATCCTGTGACGTCATCGTGTTTTTTTTTTCTATTGAAGCCATTTCCTGGTCTCACTTGAAATGCTTCGTTAAATTGTATATAAGTCTGTCTTTCTGCCTGCTTGCCTGTCTATCTGTCTGTTTGAAAGTATGTGTTATTTCTTTACTACCCACAAGGGGCTACACAGAGAGGGGACAAACAAGGACAGACAAACGGATTAAGTCGATTATATCGACCCCAGTTCGTAACTGGTACTTATTTAATCGACCCCGAAAGGATGAAAGGCAAAGTCGACCTCGGCGGAATTTGAACTCAGAACGTAACGGCAGACGAAATACCGCTAAGCATTTCGCCCGGCGTGCTAACGTTTCTGCCAGCTCGCCGCCTTTGAAAGTATGTGTGTGTGTGTGTGTGTGTGTGTGTGTGTGTGTGTGTGTGTGTGTGTGTGTGTGTGTGTGTGTGTATGTATGTATGTAAACCGATTTGTTCGTGATGAGAAGCATTCGTAAACCGAGATTCCACTGTATGTCCAACATCTGACTGATTTTGGAAATGTTCATTACTGCTGGTCAGCTGATCTTTAATGACAGTTGACAATTTTTCCTTTCTGTCCCAAACCGCAACACATCTGACAGAAGCTTTGATGGGAATATTCCACCAGTATTAGATGTATTGATATATATGCATTATATTTAATACTGATGGTAATTTTTTTTTTAATGCCAGAATAGACGTTTCTGCAGATTGCAATGTATATAATTCCAGAAATAACATGTGTGGGTGGGTTATATCTTGATGACATCTTTGGCATGCTTTAGTACACGAAATATCTTTCACAGAAACGTGACATAATCAATATTTTTAACCGTATCTTGGAGTTTGGGAACTTTCACTGTCTCTTTTATTCACTAAGGATTTTATATCTATCTCCTGCTCTAGGATTGCCAAAGCATAACTTTCGAAATGTGACACGCAGTAACAGTCGCAAATCTAAGAAATGCTACACTTTTATGTTTAAAAAATGCAGCAGCCTCGAGTTTACTGGAAACCATGCATAACTTTATGGTGTATAGAGCGTTTCTTTTCCAAGTTCTTTGCTGATGCATGCTTGTACGAACGGGAGTGTGAAACTCTGAGTAGCAGTTTTGTGAAAAATTTGCAGCTTTAATAAAAGTATATTACTCTACCTTTTGGTATTCAAATACTATTTTCTCCACCTTGTTTTACACTTGTGGTTACTTGTGTGTGTGTGTGTGTGTGTGCGTGCACGCGCGTGTCCTTGTGTGTGTGTGTATTTTCCAAAGATGAAGACCAGTTCCTTTACAGGGAGATTTTAAATAATTAAAAATAAAAAAGAACTCGCGCGCGCGCGCGCGCACACACACACACACACACACACACAGAAATGACTATGTAACAATAGTTAGATATAGGCGCAGGCTATAAGAATCTTGCTGTGTGGTAAGAATCTTGCTTCCCAACCACATGTTTCCGGGTTCAGTTCCACTGCGTGGCACCTTGGGCAAGTGCCTCCTATTGTAACTTTG
This sequence comes from Octopus bimaculoides, assembly GCF_046866305.1. Classification (NCBI taxonomy): domain Eukaryota; kingdom Metazoa; phylum Mollusca; class Cephalopoda; order Octopoda; family Octopodidae; genus Octopus; species Octopus bimaculoides. Next base: position 84,700,719 of record NC_142937.1, on the reverse strand, counting down.
GGCCAACCAAAGCCTTGTCAGTGGATTTGGTAGACGGAAACTGAAAAAAGCCTGTCGTATATATATATATATATGTATGTATGTATGTATGTATGTATGTATGTATGTGTTTACGTCTCCGTAATTTACTGTTTCAGCAAAAATAAAAAAAGAAAACGATAGAATAAGTACCAGGCTTACAAAGAATAAGTCTAGGGGTCGATTTCTTCGACTAAAAGGCGGTGCTCCAGCATGACCACAAACAAAATGACTGAAACAAATAAATGAACAAAAGGATACAGAATAATGGAGCCAAGAAAAAAATGCTATAATGCTTAAATGAGAAGTTTATGTATATGGATTAAGAGGGTAATTAGTGCGATCGCTTTGAGTGTGAAGCGTCAAGTGTGTCACAATACAACCAGGATTAATTTGAGACAAAGACGACAAAGCACAGTTAATTTAGACACATTATTTGTCTACAGAGCTAAGGGCCTGTTTAAGCACTCAACATTTTGTATGTAAACGGTTATGAGTCAGTATTGTTAAAAAAATATAATCAAACACAAGTTGCTGACTGCTGTTATTTGTCGAGGAACGTATTTGTGTTTCGTTATGTGTTTTGTTTAAGGCGGCGAGCTGGCAGAAACGTTAGCACGCCGAGGCATTTCGTCTGCCGTTACGTTCTGAGTTCAAATTCCGCTGAGGTTGACTTTGCTTCTCATTCTTTCGGAGTCGATAAATTCAGTACCAGTTACCTACTGGGGTCGATGTAATCGACTTAATCCCTTTGTCTGTCCTTGTTTGTCCCCTCTATGTTTAGCCCCTTGTGGGCAATAAAGAAATAAGAAACGTTAGCACGCCGGGCGAAATGTTTAGCAGCATTTCGTCTGCCGTTACGTTCTGAGTGCGAATTCTGCCGAGGTCGACTTTGCCTTTCATCCTTTCGGGGGTCGATAAATCAAGTACCAGTTGTGTACTGGGGTCGATCTAATCGACTGGTCCCCCTCCTTAAAAATTTCGGACCTTTTGCCTACAGTATGTATTTTGTTTAAGGCGGCGAGATGGCAGAATCGTTAACACGCTGGACGAAATGCTCAGCGGTATTTCGCTACATTCTGAGTTCGAATTCCGCTGAGGTCGATGAAATAAGTACCAGTGAAATACTGGTTCGATGTGATCGACAAGTTCCCCTCCTCATACTTTCAAGCCTTGTGCCTATTGTAGAAAAGATTATGTATTTTGTTTTATACTTTGCATTATACCGTTTTTTAACATGTATAAGGAACACTTTTTTGTCAAAAATTAGGCTTAAAAAATATGGTAGTTTCTTATATATGGAAAGTATTATAATCTCTTACAAAACCTTTTTTCCAAATTTAAAACCCAAATAATTAAGGGGTTCCTTATACACGTTAAAATACGGTATTTAAAACACGCAAAATATGGTTGAGACTGATGGCAATTTTCGATTGCTTAAGTTATGGCATTCACCCAAGGAAACCTATCTGAAGTAAAAGGTCTGGCTGGATTGCGGGTGTGGGCGTGAATTATCCGAGGTTGCTGCTGGAAATAATCATGGAACAATCAAAATCCCCAAACCCAGTCTTAGTGCACAGTTATTTTCATTTTATTATTTTATTTTTATTTTTTTTTACCCCCTGTATACAGTGGGATTTGTTCAGTTTGAATCACAGATTTTTTAATAAATCCTTTTTTTAACTAAACAGTTTGAAACTTCAAATACTGGTAGAATTTCCCACGTGGAGCACGGTTTACAGATCCGTACAGTGACCCCCCCCCCCCCAAGACCACATTGCCCAATTAGTACAATACTCTTTTTTAAGAAGGCAAGTGGTTACCGCTGCTATGCTATGCTGCTGTTTCTTGCAGACGCAATGGCTACGTAAGAGCTCCCAGCTTGGCTCCTACTACCGCGTAGTGTTGTATTGTTTTGCAATTCTTAAAGCGTTCCATATATTTCCCTAGATCAAAGAGATGCCAATTTATACGTTAAGGTCACGCCGTATTCCACTGTTTCAGGATTTCCATGGCAACTGTTTTTATTATTGTTATTGTTCTTATTTATTCCGAAGTGAACGCTGATTGATCTGTGTTGCAGAGTTTCAGCTTTGACCATCGTGTCTATTATTTCTTGACGTAGTATATTTAAGACTGCATTACACAATATGTCCTTCCTTGTTTTGTAAAAACTGTTCGGTTGTTATTTGGCTGCTATTTCTAACGGTTCAAACGACCCTGAACAATGTCCTTTTTTTTGTTTTGTTTTGTTTGTTCTTTTTTGTTTTTGTTTTTGTTTTTTTTTCGTAGCAACTGTTTAGTCCATTCGTCCGATACCGTACAGAGAGATAAGAACATTACTAGACTACAACTATTCTTGTTGGTGATGATGGTGGTGGTGGTGGTGGTGGTGGTGGTGGTTTTGGCTGTGGTGGTAATGGTGGGAGAGAAATGGTGGAGGGAAGGAAGAAGATAGGAAAGCTTGGAAACGAAGAAGAAAGAGGAGAAGGAGAAGAAGAAGAAGAAGAAGAAGAAGAAGAAGAAGAAGAAGAAGAAGAAGAAAGAGGACGAGGAGAGGAGAAGAGAAGAGGATGAGGTGGTGGAGAAGTGACGGGTCGAAGAAGAAGAAAATGAAGAAAGGGGATGGAAATTAGTATGATTATCGTGATGAGATGATGATGATGATGATGATGAAATCGGTTGGTTAGATCATAGGCAACCATTACACTCTGAAATCATACACACATAAATACATACAAGCGTACATACATACATATATGCATAAATACATACATACATAAACACATGTATATATATATGTGTGTGTGTGTGTGTGTGTGTGTGTGTGTGTGTGTGTGTACGTTTGTATGTGTGTATGTATGTATATGAAGCTAGTGGACCAGACGCTCGTTACTCAAGAGATCCCATTTCTTGCGAGTCTTCAAGCGACGATAAAATTGATGACGGCTTGAGCTGTATCGGACTCGACAACATGACAGATCACACTAACCATGTGTTTTTGTCATATAAACTAATGAAATCTAGATAGTTACTGAAAGATAATACTGTACTGTCAATATATTCCCAGAAGGAGTAAATCTATAGGAAGAGTTAAGTACTCTCATCCGTTTTTAAGCAAAAAGCTTGTATAATCGACTCTTATCTAGTCAAGAACTTTCTAGATGAATAATAACATCCTGAGAAAATGGAGTATTGCCGTAAAAAGAATGCAAACTTGCATGCAATCTAAGCATTGCGGAAAAATGTCATATATTAATAACAACAGATAGCATAATATACAGAAGTGTTAAGACAGTCTCTTCATAGACATTTTGAATAATACTTACTCTTATTGCATTTAAATTCAACATAATCCTATATTCAAATCTAAAAATATAATTCTAATCTATAAATAATCAAGCACGCCCGTAGAGCTAACCTCTAGAAACACTGAGAATAAAAGTTTATCGCACAACAGTCGTACATTTGTCTGTTCAGCGAAATTATAATAACACCAAACTATACAACCTGTTGTGACTAAGGGAAATAAGGTATGGCCCATCGTAGAGAGACTTTTGGTACAGCCCGAGACCATTCCACAGTTAAATATTTGTGTTGTCGCCAGAAGGATCCACTCGAACACTAGAAACTCAAAGTAGTGATGATTCTAATCAGCAGATTCATATTCATAAATAAATATACGCCAGAAATGTATCAAGTCGTTTTTCTCTCGTTTGTTAGAGAAGCACACACACACACACACACACACACACACACACACACACACGCATTACACAGATATGTGCATATATATATGTGTATGTATATATGTGTATATACATATGTATGTATATATGTATGTATATATGTATGTGTGTATATATATGTATATATGTACGTGTATATATACATTATGTATATTATATATTATATTTCATATATATATATATATATATATATATATATATATATATATATATATATATATATATGTATATATATTATATATAACATATATCATATTTTATATAAATATATATGTATATATATATATACATATATATTTATATATTATGTATATATATTATATATATCATATTTCATATAAATATATTTGTATATATATATATATATATATATATATATCCACCTACACATTTATAGATATGTGTATGTGTGTATATGTGCTTGTGTGTGTATGTATTTGTGTGTGTGTGTGTATGCGATTTATACTTAAATTACGAACTTAAGAGATACACTTGGGATCTAAAATGCTATTAAAATGTATGATAGCTTTGTTTTGACACTGTTGAGACAAACAAAATCACGATTCTTATCTTTTTGTTATGAAGATTCGCTAACAATGCGCCACGCCACTGATTTCTATCGACGCATTTTATATTTAGATCGAGGAGTAAGGTTATTTTCAGTTGAGTCAGATATTGTACGTGAGCGAGTGTCTTTATGAACGTGTGTAAATACGACTGCGTGTGTATATGAATTTATAAAATGTGTGCGTGCGTGCGTCCATTTATCGTCTGTTTCTGTTTGTTGACTTTTTCTCGTGTTTGAGAAAAAAAAAAAAGAAAAGAAAAGAGGATGACAAATAATCTATCATTACAATTCTTCAGCTCAATATTTGAGGCAAAAAATAGGTTTTTATAGATTATACAAACAAAATAGTTGTATAAAGTGTTGTCAAAAAAATAATGGTTATTTCATTCATATTCTTTCGGTAATTATGTGTGTGTATGTATGTATGTGTGTGTATGTGTGTGTATGTACGTATGTATGTATGTATGTATGTATGTATGTATGCATGCATGTAGCTGAGGTGGTCAAACATGACGGTGATAGTAAGGGATGTGAAAGAGAGTGGTTATGGTGGTGGAGGGGAAGGTGGTGAATTCGAAGGTGTTAATGGTGGTGGCGTCAGAAGTCTGAATGGTTTGTGTGTATGGCAGTTGTGCTGGCGACGGTGGTGGTACTGGTGATGGTGATGGTTGAATATAATCAACAGAAAGACACAGAGAGAGAGAGAGAGAGAGAGAGAGGTTAGAGAGGAAAAAATTGTACTGACCCCCGAATGGGAAGGTAAAAAATGTTGTTTATCATGATGCCTTGCCATAAGTTCCAAGTCGACAAATTATATCATTGTCTTGAGGAAAATTCATCGCTTGAAAATTATTGGTCAAGTTTAATAAAATTTAATATGTACTCAATACGGAAAGTGTCATTATTGGTCTCAAGGCCCAATGAAGAGCCCTATCGGGCAGCTTTTAAGCTAGTTACATTGTAAATGTTACCATGGCTTTCAAATGTAAAAAAAAAAAACGCCAAGTAAAAATCATTTATAAATCATATATAAAAATCATATATATATATATATATATATATATATATATATATATATATATAAACATATATGAAATTTTTAATTTAGTCCACGAACCCACAGTACTACCTTTGCGGACCACCAGGAATCCGCGTACCCCAGGTTGGGAACCACTGGTATAGTCCCTTCAACTAGTTATGACCATTTGTATGCCACAAGCTGTTAGCTATGATCCTTTGTATACTCCAGCCATTCAGCTACGAGCTCTTCTGTGTCCCAACTCGTCAGCCAGCAGTCTTTGCATGTAACTCTTTGTATATGACTCTTTGATACGACTCTTTGTATGACTCTTTGATATGACTCTTTGTATAACCAATCAGTCAGCTACGAGCCCTTATTTGTTCCAGATAATCAGCTACGACTCTTTGAATGCCACAGTTAGCCAGTTACAGACCCTTATATGCTCCGAACAGTTAGAGCTGCAGGCTTTTGTATGTCCCAGCTAGTCAGCTGCGAACCTTCGTACATATTACTTAACCAGTCAGCTACGAGCCCTTGTAGGTCCTAATCGACCTAACTGTGATCATACCGCTACGACTCATTGCCTGTCTCAGTTAGGAAACTACTGTCAATTATACGTCACAAGCAGACAGTAACGACTCGCAAGACAAAAGCGAAGATTTACGCAAAAATATAGATATAGAAATAATTATTGATTCACCAGAACTGGTGCATGTGTACGTGTGTACGTGTATGTATGTATATATGTTTATATATGTGCGTGTATGTCCGTGTGTGTGCGTGCGTGACATTTCATTATTTGGCAATTTCTCAACTGGCGAGATTTACTTTTCTTGGCTTCATCTCACCCTAGTTGCCACAACTCATTCACTTCACTTCTCTATTCTGCTATAACTGGTTCATGTCACGTATACACCTGACACAACTGGTTCACGTCACTTGCATACACACACACATACATACACACATACATACATACATACATACACGTATTTATATGTGTGTGTGTATGTGCGTGCGTGTGGTTTGTGCGTGTGTGTTTGTGTTTGTGTGTTTGTGTTTGTGTGTGTGTGTGTGTGTGTGTGTGTGTGTGTGTGTGTGTGTGTGTGTGTTTATATCGGTTCGCTTCACTTATACATCTGTAATAAATGCTTTATATCACTTATATAAATTTTACCATAACTGATAACTGGCTAACACTCATTACATATAATATATATGTGCGGGAGATGTAAATATATATATATATATATATATATATATATATATATATATATATATATATATATATATATATATATATATATGCATTCATAATTGCATGTATACATACATACATACATATATATATATACATACGTACGTACATACATACATACATACGTACATACATACATACATACGTACATACGTCTGTATGTACCTATTTTAAAAAGTTTCGAGAAAGAATTCTTAATGGTTTCAAATTTTGGCACAAGGCCAGCAATTTATTAAGAAAGAATTCTTAATACAAAGAAAGAAATTTCCTAAATAATATAAATTATCAATTATCTAAAAAAAATTTCTTTTTAAAAACAGCGCAACATAATTCTTTTGGAGTGAAGTTTTCGTATTATGTTAACGCTTTTACTATTTACAGCTCTCCAAACACACGTGTTATGGGATAATCTGTATAGAGAAAGTAGTTTTAGTGGCGATATTGACTATTTCTAGTTTTCTTTCGGATTTAGAATTCTTGCATTTCATACATTATCCTTTCTTTCCTGTATTTTGAAAAACAGGTGTACTTGGAATTTTCCATTTGCACAACTGTCTTGTTGTTTATTAAATTCAATATTTCTAAGAAATTTAACTTTGATTTGTTGCTTATGTACCTTACATAAATTTGTTAATTCTCATTCCACATGACTGATATAATTCTCATTGTGTTGTAGGCATGTGATGCAGTAAATAATAATTTCTGCTTTGCCATTCATATTTGTATTTAACCTTCAGTTCTTTGCCATTCTTGAAATCTTATGTTTTTGCCCTGTTCAAAATATTTTACAAGTACTACAGCGAAGGTATTTTGTTAATCGAAATGATGAATGGAGATTTCCTTAATATACATACATATATATATATCTATGTGTGTGTGTATGATCGTATATGTGTGTAAGTGTATGCGCCTGCGCTTTACTGTTCATTGTTTTCTGTCAAGTAGTGCAAAGGGCACCAGGTATGTTACTGTGTATGAACTATGTCACCGTAATCAGGTGATGGCCTTTCATTCGCTGCCTGGTTGATCACATGATACAATGCCGCAAAAGTGGCACCCAGATATAGAGATATATGTATGTATATACACACATATAAACACGCATGCACGCACATACATATGTACAAACACACGTGTGTCAATACTTATGTGTGTATCTGTGCGAAAAGAATCACGTCTTAAAAGATATGATTATGCATTCATGTCTTAATGGATTTAGGCATGTGTGGAGGTATGTGTGAGGACCTGTGTGTGTATGTTTGTATGTATGTATGTACACACATGCATGTGTGCGTTTGTGTGTGCGTGTGTTTTGCGTATGTGCGAGGGTCAGTGTGATATAGAACAGCTGTGGAATTTTGAAACAAGCTCTCGATGACAATGAAAGATGATAAAGCACAGACACGCTTCTTCACAGCACCAACAACAACACCACTAACTCCACCACCATCACCACCACCAACAACAACACCAAAAACAATAACAACAACAGCAGCAGCAGCAGCAGCAGCAATGGTAACACCAACGGTTACAACAAGCCAACATCAGCATTGTACACAATCGCGAGTAAATAACAGAGACCTCAATGCGGACGTCAAGGTTTGCTAGAAATAACTATCAATGTTCCCTCAAAACTATACTTTTCAGGCTTTAAAAAATGGATGCTTGGACAATGTGTTAACGATACATGCAGTGTGTCATTAAAAAAATTAACAAATTGATAAATAGCTGAAATATTGTTGGTCATATTGTGCAGGGCTAACTTGGGGGCTAATGAGCAGCAGCAGCAGTAGCAGCAGCAGCAGCGGGCAGCAGTAGCAGCAGCAGCAGCGGGCAGCAGTAATAGTAGCAGCAGCAGCAGCAGCAGAAATAAGAAAAAGAACATTTGTTACGGTAGAAACACGATACGAGAAAACGTGATATAATGCAAGTTGGAGAAAAAACATACGTGACCGAAGCGCATTTAAATCACACACAGACACACACACACACACACACACACACACACAAACAAACACACACACACACACAAACACACACACAAACACACACACAAGCACACACAAACATACACTCACTCAGTCACGATTACACGACCACACACACACACACACACGCACTCACATATTTGTATGTGTTTATAAATAAAAAGATATCTAAAGAAAATATATGTGCTATGATTCGGCATGGATCACACACGCGTGTGTGTGTGTTTGTGTGCGCATATATATATATGTGTGTGTGTGTGTGTGTGTGTGTGTGTATACCCATACCCAGTCACACATACCTGAATTATACACACGGGAAGATATAGATAGAAATGGCAAGCTATCAACAGGCATATATATGTCTGTGTGTGTATGTTTGTATATATACCTCCTAATATAATAATGAACGTAGTGTTTATATATATATATATATTTGTGCATATATATATATATATTTATATATATATATATATATATATATATATATATATATATATATATATATATACAAAATCACGCCGGACGCGGAGGAGGAGAGAAAATATTAATTCAGTGAAGGAGAAGTAGTGAGAGTAGTAGCCCTAACTGAAAGGAAGTGAGAGAAAGTAAATAGCAATGCGAGAAAGAAAAGGGTAATAGATGAATAAGGAAGGAAGGGGTGGAAAAAATACAGCGTTTCAACTCTGTGTGAGTATATGTGTGTATCTGTGTGCGTGTACAAGGGAAGTATGTGAATGTTTGTGTGTGTGATTATTATGTACCTTATTTTGTATCTTATTTATATATAAACTACTGCAATTAGCCATCATAATTGACGGCACGTGGTCAGCTAGTATATATATATATATATATATATATATATATATATATATGATAAGAGTGGCTTATTTGGAATTTTACAACCGAAAAATATATACGTTGGTAAAGTGACTTCGGCCACTGGTTAGCCAGTATTGCTAGAAATACGAGTCAAACCAACTCATAGCCACTATAATGAACTTATCTTAGTAACTGAGAAGGCAGGCAATCCGTGCATAGTCAGATTACCAGTGATTTTGCATTTTCATTAATGCTCATCAATGGCTCTCATCCGACGTCAATACACACACACACACAAACACACACACACACACACACACACACACACACACACACACACACACAAACACACACGCACACACGCACACACACACAAGGCGGATGCCTTCTACCGTTACTTTAAGTTTCATAAATACTCGATCAATCAGACGTCTGTGTCGATCCCTATCGTAGGTGTGTGGTTCGCTATTATTGACTATCGTTGGTATCAGATTGGCCGCGATATCACGTCATTGTTTATATGACAATCACATGATGAACTGCTGCAAAAAAAACAAAAAAACAAAAAAAAAAAAAACGCGCGTTAACGATTCGTGTGTTTGTGAGTAGTGTGCGTGTACTTACATATGTGTATGTGTGTGTGCGTGTATGTGTGTATTTGTGTATTCGTGCATTGTGTACGTGTGTGTGTGTGTGTGTGTGTGTGTGTGTGTGCCATAGAACAGCTGTGGAATTATGATGCAACCTACGTTGACAAAGAAAAATGATAAAGCACATACAACACTTCCTTGGAATAGCAACAAAAATATGCACTACTACCCTTACCACTACCACCACACGTAACTACCACACGCTGATAGCGCTGGCAAATTTAAACTTACTCAAAGAACGGGTATTAAAACTAACAGACCATATTATACTACAATGTAAACATAAATACAGCGCAATTAATTTAACCACACGTTTCACCTATTAAAAATACGTTAATCACACACAAGATATAATATATGAAATAAACGCAAAGTAACTACATACTAAATGGTCCCGTCAATATTCTCATAAAACAGCATTCAAAACATATTGCACCTAACCTAGAGTTGACATTAATTATATATTTCGATAACACCAAAATTATAAACCATCTTATAAATATATCAATGAGAAACCACGATCTTACAAGACAGTGTCATTTGTAAATTTATTTACTCATTCATATACAAATGTTAAAGTTGTAAACGCCCGAATCCAACTGTTTTATTAGCCATCAACTTATAACTATCTTCCACTGCTTCGCCGTGCATTTACAGCAAGGAGCAATTGTAATTCACATCACATAATACAAAATTAAAAATAGGTGAGGAAAACATTGGCAAACAAGACCTCTATCCTATACAGAGTTCCACAAGTGCGTAAAGAATACTAGTGGGAGCAGAGCTCATAGAACAGCACTATACTAAAAATAATAAATAATAAATGATAATAACTAAACGCTGATAACAAACTACAATCGCAAAAAGTAGAACAAGGTCATGTTTTAAATATCACATTATTAAAAAGAAAAACTGCTCTTTCTGTATAAAAAGATATATACTACACAGAATGTGCAATGCACCTATTCTCTAGTTTGTAAACAAACATACGTATAGGTATGTATGTACGTATGTATGTATGTATGTATGTATGTATGTAGGTAGGTAGGTATGTATGTATGTATGTATGTATGTAGGTAGGTAGGTATGTATGTATGTATGTATGTATGTATGTATGTATGTATGTATGTAGGTAGGTAGGTAGGTATGTATGTAGGTAGGTAGGTATGTCTCTTCTGTATTTTATCATTTAAATTCTTTCTCTGAAGAAGGTGCTGGTTTCTAACAAAGAGACAAAACTCCATCACTGGAATGTACATAACGAAAACAATGTCACAATTTAAACTTGAGAAGAGTCTCACATAGTCTTACTGTTCCGCTTACAGATTTTATTTGTAATGTGCTAATTTGATTTATGTATGTATGTATGTATGTATGTATGTATGTGTGCATAAATGCGGTGCTCCAGCATGGCCGCAGTCAAATAACTGAAGCAAGTAAAAGGCTAAAAGAGTATGTACTCTTTAATTCTTTTACTTGATTTAGTCATCTGACTGCGGCCATGCTGGAGCACCGACTTAAAGGGTTTTAGTCGAGGAAATCGCCCCCAGGTCTTATTCTTAGTAAACTTAGTTAAATACAGCGAGCCGAGGAAGTAAATGATAAAGTAAAGATTGTTAATTACTGACGAAAAGGATTGCTCATCAGCGCTAAATATTTATAATTGTTTGGTTTAGTTCTAAGTGAGCTCTGACTAAACAAATCTATCAGAGTACTTAATTTTCCACTCATTTTTGAAGGCGATTGAATACGATACGATTAATGTTTGGTTGTTGCCTCTTGCAGGTTGACTGACTGCATTACTGACGAGGCTGTTCGGTAGCATATATTACGCAACTGGTACTTAATTTATCGACCCTGAAAGGATGAAAGGCGAAGTCGACCTCGGCGGAAATTGAACTCAGAACGTAGCGGCAGACGAAATACCGTAAGCATTTTGCCCGGCGTGCTAACGTTTCTTATTTCTTTATTGCCCACAAGGGGCTAAACATAGAGGGGACAAACAAGGACAGACAAAGGGATTAAGTCGATTACATCGACCCCAGTACGTAACTGCTACTTATTTAATCGACCCCGAAAGGAAGAAAGGCAAAGTCGACCTCGACGGAATTTGAACTCAGAACGTAAAGATAGACGAAATACAGCTAAGCATTTCACCGGCGTGCTAACGTTTCTGCCAGCTCGCCGCCATTGTTCGGTAGTATGAGTCCAATGTCCGTCTGATGTGATGGCGATTTGGTAGCTATTTTTACTATTTTGAGAAACTGCGATGACGCTTTTTCCTGGATTGTAGGCTATTTTATTTGTAGTTTATCCCGCAGAATGTCCATGGTCAAACATAAGCTATTTTGATGAAAGGTAGTCCAACTGTGACCTGTATAGTCCTTTTCTCCAGTACATAGCCGAGTACCCTAAGAACAGCATTGCCCAATGAACATTTAGTGCAATAGATGGTGCTGTTCTCGGTACTCTCTGCTCTGTATTGTTCGTAAGATGTCATTTCAGCGGCTTAAAACCCTTTCTTCGTTTCTGCTTTCTCCAATTTTGTGCCGTAACTTAGGGTTCGACAAATAAGTATGGATAAAATAAATTTATTTTAGACCGAAATAATAAAACCCTGAAGACGTTTTATTCAGCATAGTCGCCCTCCAAACAAAGAAACCATTGAACGAATAAATAAAGGAACGCATATACATGTAAATGAAAGCAAAATGGAGTCGGGAGAGTGAATTGTTTTTTGAGCTTGCGCGAGAGCATTTTTCTAAAAAGCTAGAGAGAGAGAGAAAGAGAGAGAGAGAGGGAGTAAAGGAGAAAGAGATAGATAGAGGACGTGTTGTATGAATCTGTATGTATGTTTGAATATACTGAGTGGCTACATGCACTGCAGCGGAAAGCATACAACGTACGGCTCTCCATAAATAAGCATATGCATACGAGTTCATACACACACACACACACACACACACACACACACACACACACACACACACACACATGCACATACATACGCACACATGCACACACATGTGCACATTCACACACGCACTCACCCGAGGGGAATATACCAACACACGGAGGCCGAAAAGTACGATGCATAAAGAAATGTCTATTAAAAAAAATGTTACAGTGTAAGTGTGCTGTGATAGCGACATCAGATCAACTGCTATCATGTATTACAGATTGATAGGTAACTGATGTCGCTCACTTTCACAAATGGACATGCACAGACGAAATAAATTATTTTAAGACAGAGCAGTAATTTCATCATATATATATATACATACACATATACATACACACACACGTACATTTTGTGCCTGTGTGTATATATATATATATATATGTATATATATATATCCCTACTCTTCGAAACGCCTGTGTTAGAATGGGGGTAGCTGATGAAGGAAAATGTTCTCTATGTGGCCTGTGTGTTTTCTGTACTCTAGTTATTGTTTTTTTTGTCTACGTTTTGTTTGCAATGTCCTGTACCCAGATATGCACCTATATATACAGGTAGATGTAGGTATGCACATACCTGTACGTATATATGCATATACACATTTATTATTTGTTTTATATATATATAATAAGTATCTGCCACTGTCTGTCTGTTTCTATGTATGTATGTATGTATGTATGTATGTATGTATGTATGTATGTATGCATGCATGTATGTATGTATGTATGTATGTATGTATGTATGTATGTATGTACGCTTGCACTACATCCAGTAGCAAAGTTCCAGTACAGGAGTCCTGGCGTTGTGGGGAGCGTGAATTTACACCTTAATTGCCATTACTCCCAGATACTTTATGACCCGGAACTGTAGCACTTGTCAGGGTACCATCTATGAGCTTAATAGATTTCCCAGGATTAGAGGAGGGCTCCTGTTATTTTTCACGGAACCACGGAAAGGCAGCTCCTCTAAGAGAAAGATACTCTGACATTACAATTGCCGTAATTGTCATCTCGCAATGCTAGTTACCAGTGGCGGACTGAGAGTATTAAGAGCTCCCGTGCATAACTGTTTACCGGGTCCCTTAGCATTGAAACCTACAATAAAGATCTAGAAAATGGCATGATTGTTTTACAAGCTTTTATCACTTAAATCCAGTGAGACAAAACCATGGCGAAGTTTGCTCCTCTGGGAGAAAGATGCTCTGATATAAAACTTGCAGTCAAAATTGTCGCAGTCATCTTGCACCTTGCAATGCCTGTCACTGGCACCTATAATAATGACCGAGAGACTGGCAAAAGTGTTTGACAAGCTTTTGTCACTTAAATCCAGTGACGTACTCACTTTCATTTCAGTTCTAGATCCGTTCGTATTTTATAAAGTTCTATGGCGATGGATATGTGGCGACAAAAGTTATATCTGCGCACATGCAAGGATGGAAGTAAATCAGAACAATGTGAACATCTGACAAGATGAGTCAATCATCACGTATGTATTTATTTATTGCTTTTTGTACACTTTCTGCAATTATATACAACTAACATGAACTAAAAAAAATTAAATTTAAAAAAAGAACACAATACTGATTATGGAATTAAGGCGGCGAGTTGGCAGAAACGTTAGCACGCCGGGCGAAATCCTTAGCGGTATTTCGTCTGCCGCTACGTTCTGAGTTCAAATTCCGCTGAGGTCGACTTTGCCTTTCATCCTTTCGGGGTCGATAAATTAAGTATTATTTAGGTACTGGGGTCGACGTAATCGACTTAATCCTTTTGTCTGTCCTTGTTTGTCCCCTCTATTTTTAGCCCCTTGTGGGCAATAAAGAAATAGGAAACCTTAGCACGCCAGACGAAATGCCTAGTGGTATTTCGTCTCGCCCGTCTTTACGTTATGTATGAATTCATATTCTGCCGAGGTCGACTTTGCTTTTCATCAAGGTATGCGTAACAGAAAGATCGCATATCATTTTTAGATTTAAGAGTCCCACCGCACTGCTGAATTCCAGATTAGAAGTTATCAGCAAATGCAAACATTTAGACAAATTTATTATGGCAAATTGGGAATTTAGCAGCTATATCGCAGACTTTAGACTCCTTCCATTGATTTTACACCTGCCAGCCTTTACGACTTTACGGTCAAAGGAGACACAACTAATTCTTCATTTGTTTTTCCTTTTTCTTTTTTTACAGTGTTTCTCACCGATTTGTAACCTGTATAAGCTATGTACCTCTCTCTCTCTCTCTCTCTCTCTCTCTCTCTCTCTCTCTCTCTCTCTCTCTATATATATATATATATATATATATATATATATATATATATATATATATATATATATATATATATATATACACACGCGCGTGGGGGTGCTGAAAAGATCTTGGCTTTAAGAGTATCGCGAAAGGCTTGGTTGGAGGCCCAACTTCCCGAATTCTTTTACAGGACTTAAAAAAAACTGAAGGATCACTGCAATAAGTGTGTGTATCTAAGAGAGGAATATGTTAGATAAAATCATTTTAAACTGATTCTCCGGTATATTATTTTTCCCAAACTCAAGAAGTTTTCACCCCACTCTCCACGTATATAGCACATACACACAGACACACATATAAATAGCACATATATATGTGCTATATGTACGTATATATCTTTGCACATGCTTATGTATATGCATGTATGAATACATTATATACAAATACATGCATACATTCACACTCAAACATGTGGACGCACAAATGCGTATGTACATGCCCGTATCACATGGACTTATTATCTGTGAGTTAGTCAGCCTGTTAACAGTTGAAGATAAGTGTTAACTAACATTACCTACAAGAAGAGATTATAATGAGCTCGACAGATCGTTCGCGAAATGCTGAAACGCTAGATGAGACTGACTACCGCCTGGACAGCTGGTTTTCATACAACAGTTAACTGGTGCGCAGGTGACTAGTTTGCTGAGGATAGGTGGTTAAAAGGTGGGTAGGCGGGCTAGGGGTCCGGAGAAGTGATAGCAAGTACTTGACACATTCACGCTCTTCCTCTCCTCCCTCTCTCTCTCTCTCTCTGCATACACACACACACACATATAAAATTAGTATTTATATATATGCATATGTGGGCACAGGACGTCATGAAACGTGTACAACAAAAAATACGAAGAACGAGTACATGGAACATAAACTATTATTTCGAACAACGAAAGACCCAAACGGAAAAACAATACACACACACACACACACACACACACACACACACGCACACGAGGGGTGTATGAAAAGTCTTGAGCCTCAAAAAAACAAAACATAGTACAAGACTTCTGATGATTTATTTTTCAACATAGTCCCCCTCGATGGCTGAACACTTTCTCCAGCGGTACTGAAGCGCCATTATCCTGGCGTAGAAGAACTCTTTTGTTTGAGACTCCACTCCAAGAAACTTCCTACAGCATCTATGACGTCATTGTCACTGGCAAAATGGTGACCAACCAGGGCTTTTTTTCATTTTGGGGAATAGATGTAAGTCAGAGGGGGATAAGTCTGGTGAATAAGGTGGATAGGGAACAAGTTCGTATCCACAATCACGAATTATTGCCATGGCAACCACTGAGGTGTGAGCTGGAGCATTGTCGTGATGAAAAAGGACTCCCCTGGTGAGCATTCCCAGCTTTTTTTTCTTTGATTACTTCTCGGAGGCGTTTCAGTAGCTGAGAATAATACAGCCCTGTCACGGTGTGACCCTTTTCAAGGTAATCGATCAGTAAGACACCTTGAGAATCAAAAAAAAAAAAAAAAACTGACACCATGACCTTGCCAGCTGAAGGAATGACTCTGGCCTTCTTTGAGGTAGGAGAAGATGTGTGCTTCCACTGCTTTGATTGTTCTTTGGTTTCAGGCTGGTAGTGATGGACCCAACTTTCGTCCATAGTAATGAAACGAGCAAGAAAATTCTCTTCATCAGCTTCAAACAGTTCCAGATTGCTCATAGACAAAGTGCACCTGGTGCATTTCTGTTTAGGAGTCAAAAAGCGAGGGACCCACCTTGCAGAAACCTTTGAGAACTCAAGTTCTTTTGTCACAATGTTGTCTGCTCTTTCAGTTGAGATGTCCAGTCTCTCGGCTATCTGACGACATGATATTCGACGATCTTGCATTATCATACCAAGAGCACGATCAATGTTGTCCTCGGTGGTTGCAGTTGGAGGTCTCCTTGGTGTGGGATCATCTTCCACACTCTCCCTGCCACGCTTGAATTCATTTACCCAGCGTTTGACTGTTACACATGAAGGAGCATTGTCTGTTAAGGTTCTCACCATATCTTCATGGCTTTCTGATGGTTCCGCGCTTAGAAGCATAGATGATTCGTCAGACTTAAATGGCCGAAGGTGCATAACCTCTCTACAACCGGAGAAAGAAATACTTCATTGGCAGTTAGTCTTGTAAAGTAAAAAATATTTATCAGTACATCAGTGCAGCTGGTGGGATGGGGTTATCCGCCTGACATCGGCTCCGGCTGTGGTGATATATTCGAAGGTGCTGCAGCGGGCCTATTCATCAAATGGGAAATTCCAAGCTTGCATTAGGAAACGTTTTACATGAGGTCATTGACTAAATACCTTTTTCCTGGAGTTTCAAAACTCCCCCGGGTCGAGCGAGTTTTTTAAGGCTTCTTGCTCTCTCTGCCAAGCAAAACTTACACCGTTTACTCTCATTTATATAAGTCCCCGGTTGTTCAAGGAGCTTCCATTTAATCATATATGGCGCTTAAAAGAGAAGGAACCTCATAAATAATATATCTATTAGGAAGTTAAACGTAATCACGTTTGTGGGAGTGTGTATGATTGATTGTTCTGATAACAATGAATGCATGAAACTTATTTTTGAAATCATATTGATTCTGTGCTGAGTAAAGGAGTCGTAAAAGAAAAAAAAAAAAAAAGATAAATTCTATTCCGTACGTATTTCATACATGCAATTTAATAAAGGAAAAAAGCCAAAAGATTTATTTTTAAAGGGAGGTTACTTTAACGATATTTTAATTTTTGATTACATATTCACATTAGAACTTGACTTTTCGTCATTTCATAGTTCATCAGATAAATGTATTAATAAAAAATCCGTCGTAATTCGGAAGTTTGAACTCATTAGTTATCATTAAGCGTTGTGAGTGGTGATAGATAGAACCTTGTGAAAAGAGAAACAATATTTTAATAATTATCAACACTTCCATCTTAGAGGGAGACTTCATCTTGTTGGTCGTCTTCGAAAAAAGAGTAACCAAATGCTCTCAAATCCATTCCTTATTGAGTTCTTTATTCAGCGAAACAGCGCGTAATCTTGTCTATCGTATTTTGTTATATAGTCTTAATTCATATCTTCAAGTACAGGTTAAAACTAAACTGCTGTATTTAGCTGAAGTTTCTTCTTTAATTTACTGACATTTCAACTTAATATTTACACCTCATCTATTACGTTTTCGTCTCGGAGTTATATATAAACTTGGTTCAATTATCTTACACTTATCCTCCAGCTAGAGAAGGTTCTGGCAGTTCTTTATGCTTCTTTATTATTTTTTTTATTAACTACATCCAATTACAAGAAACACATACGTGTCTTCGCTATGTATTAATTTTCATACATCTGCATAGATTTATTTTTAATTAAGTTAGACTACATAACATTATATTAATTCATAATGCTATCAGCGCTTCGGTTATTGAACTCTTTCGTGGCATTCTGGATAAAGAAAATACATCCTCGCATTTTAAGAGATATTTATAATTTACAGCTCCAAGCATGCCTTTACATACATACATACATATATATATATATGTATATATATATATATATATATATATATATATATATATATATATATATATATATATATATATATATATATATATATATATATTTATATATCGTGGTAGTGGTGGATGGTAGTGGTGGGGAGTAGCAGTCGATCTTCTGATCAAAAAGAAAAGGAAACAATGCTTACACCAGTGTTTTTCAAGTTGCTTATTCTATCTGGCGGTCGCAAATGGTGCCGCCAGTGTCACCGTTTATCGGTTACGGGGTGAGCTTCGAACTTAGAATGCATAGATCTAGAAAGATACCATAAGTTATCCCGTGCGACTGCCTCGTAGTTCCGCCCATAGATAGATAAATAGATAGATAAATACATTTCTTTTATTAGCCACACAGGGCTCAACAAAGATGGGACAAATATAATGTAGAGCTTTTCTTTTTAGGAGGGGGATAGATAGATAAATAGATAGATAGATAGATAGATAGATAGATAGATGGATGGATAGATAGATAGATAGATAGATAGATAGATAGATAGATAGATAGATAGATAGATAGACAGATGGATAGATGGATAGGTATTTTGGCAGGTAGATAAACCGATAGATATGTCTATTGGCAAATCGAGAGATAGAACGACGGATGGATGGATGGAGGTGAGACGGAAAAACGAAACGCGGGGAAAAGAGGAAGTTAAGGTTAGAAGAAGATGAAAAAGAAAAGAGGAAAATATAACAGAGTGAAACTGAGGTTAGAAGAATGAACGAGAGAGAAGAGAGACCGTAGATGGTTGAAGGGGACAGAAGGGAGAGAGAGAAGAAAGGAGTCAAAGATGGAGTGGTAGAGAGAGAGGGGGAGGGAAAGAGAGGAGAAAGGGAAAGGGGAAAGAGAGACAGACAGAAACAGAGAAAGAGAGAGAAAGAAAAGAGAGAGAGACAGAGACAGGGAGAAAGAGACAGAGCGAGAAAGAGAGAGAGAGAGAGAGAGACATTGTCGGTGTGTGAGAGAAGAGGAACAGGAGTGAGAGACAGAGACAAGAGAGAGAGAGACAGAGACAAGAGAGCGAGACTGAAAGAGAGAGAGAGAGAGAGAGAGAGAGAGAGGGGGGGCATTGTCTGTGTGTGAGAGATGAGGGATAGAAGAAAGAGAGAGAGAAAGACACAGGAAAGGAGAGAGAGAGAGGAGTGTGAAAGAAGGACTGATATAGAGTAGATAGGGATCTTGTTCAAAACGGGGGCACCATTTTCATTTATGTTTTATGTAGTGTTTTTGGTACCGAAAGACTTTCAAACTTCGTATACTTATCTATTTTGTGTTATAGAACAGAAAAAAATTTTTGTATTCGAATTTATTTCATGTAAAAAATTGTCTTATTTCGATAATTTCTACTAATCACTGACGTCTATTCGTTTTTT
Organism: Octopus bimaculoides; assembly: GCF_046866305.1. Classification (NCBI taxonomy): domain Eukaryota; kingdom Metazoa; phylum Mollusca; class Cephalopoda; order Octopoda; family Octopodidae; genus Octopus; species Octopus bimaculoides. The sequence continues at coordinate 84,680,476 of NC_142937.1, read as the reverse complement.
TGTTAAGAAGACTAAGAGAAAAAGATGTTTTATATGACACATTCTACCAGTGTCCCAAGTTTGAAAGTGCTTCGTTAAGAAAATACTGGTGCCCCCGTTTTGAACAAGATCCGTAGATAGACAGAGGAAGATGGAGAGAGTGAGTGAGCGAAGTAAAGAGAGCTCTTCTTACCATTGAAGAATTATAGAAGGGAGAGAATTAATAGAGACATCAGGGTGGGAGGGGTGGAGACAGAAGGAGAGAAAAAGGACGAAAAGAAAGTGACAGAAAAGGAAGAGATTTGAATAGGAGAAATGTCTGTAGAAGAACCAGGGACTATGGATATATATATATGTGTATATGTATGTATGTATGTATGCATGTATATATGCATGCTTAGATACATTCATATATACATATACATACATTGCAATGGCACACACACATACACACACACATACATATATTTGTGTGTGTGTGTGTGTGTGTGTATGTGTGTGCTGTGTGTGCTGTGTGTGTGTGTGTGTGTGTGTGTGTGTGTGTGTGGTGTATACATACACATTCCAGAAACACGGAGATAGAGTTGAAAGAGTTAAGAAAGGCAGACAAGCGAGAGAGAGAGAGAGAGAGAGAGAAAAGGCAGAAAGAGAGAAATGGAGAGAGAGAGAGAGAGAGAGAAGGAAGAAAGAGAGAAATGGAGAGAGAGAGAGAGAGAGAAAGAGGGAGAGAGATAGACAGAGACAGACAGACAGACAGACAGAAAGAAAAAAGAGAGAGAAGAAGAGAGAGAAAGAAGAAAGAGAGAAAGGGAGAGGAAGAGAGAGAGAAAGAAGAAAGAGAGAGGGAGAGGAAGAAAGAAAGAGAGAGAGAGGGAGAGATAGAAGGAAGAAAGGGAGAGAGAAAGAGTGAGAGAGGGGGAGAAGAAGCGAGAGAGAAGGAAGAAAGAAAGAGAGAGGGAGAGGAAGAGCGAGAAGGGAGAAAGACGGAGAAAGAGAGAGAGAAGAATGGGAGAGAGAGAGAGAGAGAGGAAGAGAGAGGGGGGAGGAGGAGGAAGAAATAGAAAGGGAGAGGGTGGGGAAGAAAGAGAGAAGGAAGAGAGAGAGAAAGTGAGAGGAAGAGAGAGAGAGAGAGAGTGAGAGAAAGAGAGAGAGAGAGAGAGAGAGAGAGAGGTTGCCAGGTATAAGACAGAACGAGTACTGAAAAAAAAAAGAAAGAAAATAAGAATAAACCATGTAACCGTTTTTCTTTATTCCACCCAAATTTACCAGATCATCATCCAAATTTCTCTCATCACATACGGTAATATACATATAAAAGGTAGGCTTGCTGCCTGCTTTATGTTAGTCTGTTTAAAATGAACAACATGGAAAATACATCAAGCAGAAATAGTGCGAATAATAATAATAATAATAATAATAATAATAAGCAATTTTCCCACATGGAAACAAATTTCTTTTTAGGAATCCTAAATTTTCCTCCTGGATTCCTGAAGTGGGACTTCAGACGTTGTAGACAAATATAGCAACTACATACGTCGGAAAAACAGACGGGCGCGTGCGCGTGTGTATTTGAATGCATACAAGGAAAATGCATGCACACATATACATGTAGCTACATTAGAATACATACGCACACGCATACATACATATATTCATATGCAGACGCATACGC
>NC_142937.1:84671325-84673825 GCF_046866305.1 Octopus bimaculoides | reverse complement strand
TTTCTTTTTTGCTATACCACAATCGTACGATAACTAAAACAATACATACATGCACACACTAACACCCCCATCACACACTCTCTCTCATATATATATATATATATATATATATATATATATAAACACGTGTTTTCTTCACCAAACTGCTTAGTTCTCGACCTACACATGCCAACCGGATCTTAAATATATATATATTTATATAAATATGTGCGCATACATGTGTCTGTGTGTATGCAAGTGAATAATGTAGATGTGAGCGTATGTAAGTACGTATGTATGTCTCTATCTATATATATATATACAGGATGTTTTTTAATATTGAACCACAATACTATGAATATACGCACACTCCCAATTGCACACACAAATGTGCGCCACTCCATATTCATAATATAAATATAAATAATATCTATATATATGTATATAACACATACACATACATACCAACATTTATATATACCAGATATATTTATATCCCGGCGTGTTTGACGCTTCCGTACAACTGCACTGCACTGTATTACCGACACACACACACATATACATGTGTGTATAAATATATATATATATATATATATATATATATATATATATATACGCCAAAACATGTACGTCACATATACATATATATACATACAAACAAGCTGTGAGTATATGTGTGTGTGACCATAAAAACCTAACAGAAACAAGGTCTGTAACTGTCTCTAGAGTTCAGACCTCATTTTAAACTGAATGAACGAACACGCACTGAGCTGCTGCTGCTGTTGTTGCTGTTTCTCGACACCATCGTTGTTACCGCCAATTCTGACATCACTACACTGCCACCGCCACCACCATCATTACTACTCTCAACACTAATACACTTTGGTCTCCATCATTATCAACACCAATACTACGTAAACACCCATCACCCCCTCTCACACGACCACCACTACCAGACACATCTACCACAGCAGCCGCCACCACCACCACCACCACTATCACTATTGCCAAAGCCGCTGCCACCACAGACTGACATTAATACGGAAACAATTCCATTTACCACATTACACAAGTACGGAAGCAAGCAACATCATCATCGTTATCTACAACCTAAAGAGGAACGATCCTCTACGAAAATGGCTCGACCTGCTAAAATTAGAAGCCAAATTTTCCTCATATATTGCCCCAACTTTGTTATAAACAAATAAACAAACAGGAAAGCCTCATTGTACATTGTGTATAAATCTCTGACACATAACAAGCCAAAATGTTCACATCTGGATCGCCTGGGGTTAATCAGCAACAACAAACTCACCACCAGCACCACCACCACCACTATGACTATCAGAAATATGGTCAACCCTATCGTATTGCCTACCCCCATCACTGACTAGTATTACTATTACTGTTTCGTTAAACAACCACCTCTATTTCTACTACAATACTACTACTGAACGTAGTAGTAATAATAATAGCTGAATTAACATTATCGCCTTCGCCCCATCCACCACCACCATCATAGCAAAAGCCGTCACTCTACTACTACTACTACTACTACTACTGGCTTAGTTAACCAGCATTACTACAACCTCCTCTATAATCTATACTAACACCGTCACCCTCGCCGCTATCACAGTTCGGTTCCTCCGCCGCCACAAAAGCCACATTATTATCAACACCGTTTTCTTAGAGCTTCTCCCTGGTCGCTGGACCTGTTAGAAATAGCAGCCAATATTTCTTCGAAGCATACACAACCACCTTTTAAAGAAAAAAATAAAAGAAAAGAAAACAACAACGAAAGAATGACATCGTAGCATGTAATCGTAAATATGCAGAAAAAAAAAACTTGATGGCCATGGCTGGAATGCCGTTGATCATAAAAGTCTGTAGCGCTCAGTGAGCAACAACAGGGTGCTAACGAACGTCTGTCTTAGACAGCATCAATTACTAAAACCACTTTTCTACTGCTGCTGCTACTCTACTATTACAACTACTACTACTACTACCACTGCTGCTGCTGCTACTACTATTACTACTAATACTACTTCTACAGTGCTACTACCACCGTTCAGTGCTGCCTCCACTTTCCGACCACTTCTGTCATCACCATCAGCGCTTCTATAGTTTGGTTGTATGTGTAGTAGTGGTGATTGCTGCTTGGTACACACAGCAGCAAGGCTTTTTTAGATGTTAAGACAAACTATGTCTTGTCTTGTACCATGGATAGGTTGCTGTGTGGATGGTCGATTCTGCTGTCTTTACCTGACGCCAGCCAGTTTGATGGAAGTTAGCTAACAATGGTGGGTAGCAGGTATTTTTCGACCTCACCAAATGGCAACGCTGTCTTTCATTCTGATATGAATTTAAACGACGTGTGAAAAAAAAACTCTCAAAAAAAAAAAACTCTCAAAAAACAAGGAAATAATAGGAAAAGAAACGTCCGGCGTTAAATTATTTACAAGGAATATTTTTACACACACACACACACACACACACATACAGATACACATGCTCGTCTACA
>NC_142937.1:84651325-84666325 GCF_046866305.1 Octopus bimaculoides | reverse complement strand
TCTTTTGCCGAACTGCTAAGTTACGGGGACATAAACACACCAGCATTGATTGTCAAGCAATGTTATGGGAACAAACACAGACACACAAACACACACATCATCATCATCATCATCATCGTTTAACGTCCGCTTTCCATGCTAGCATGGGTTGGACGATTTGACTGAGGACTGGTGAAACCGGATGGCAACACCAGGCTCCAGTCTGATTTGGCAGAGTTTCTACAGCTGGATGCCCTTCCTAACGCCAACCACTCAGAGAGTGTAGTGGGTGCTTTTACGTGTCACCCGCACGAAAACGGCCACGCTCGAAATGGTGTCTTTTATGTGCCACCCGCACAAGCCAGTCCAGGGGCACTGGCAACGATCTCGCTCGAAAATCCTACAGGAGCCAGTCAGGCGGTACTGGCAACGGCCACGCTCAAAATGGTGCATCTCATGTGCCACCCGCACAAGAACCAGTCCAGGGGCACTGGCAACGATCTTACTTGGCTTGCCGGGTCTTCTCACGCACAGCCCATTTCCAAAGGTCTCGGTCCTTAGTCATCGCCTCGGTGATATATATATATATACATATACATATATATATATATGACGGGCTTCTTTCAGTTTCTGTCTTCCAAATCCATTCACAAGGCTTTGGTCGGCCCGAGGCTATAGTAGAAGACACTTGCCCAAGGTTACCACACAGCCACTCCTGCGCCTATATGCATTTGTAGATGTATGGTCAAGGACAACGTTGGTGGATGTGTGTGTGTGTGTGTGTGTGTGTGTGTGTGTGTGTGTGTGTGTGTGTGTGTGTGTGTGTGTGTGTGTCCCCTTTTCTTGATATTGAATGATTGTTGTAAATGAATGTCATTCATTTCCAAAATTCTGTGGAAACCTGTCTGGCCATGGGGAAATATTACCTTGCTTGGAAGCGGGTAATGGTTGGTGTAAGGAAGGTTTATCTGGCCATAGAAAATCTGTCCCAATAAACTCTGTAAACATAGAAAAAGTTGACGTTAAAATGATGATGGTAGTGGTGGTGGTGACGATGATGATGATGTTCTCCAAAAGCAACATGTTGAATTGAAGGTTCAAAGATTGTGTCTGTGAAAAGAACTGTACATGAAAAGGATTTTGCTAATCTTTAAATATAAAAAAACAAACAAAAAACAAACCAAAAAAAGTAAATAAAAACCGAAGTCCTAAGAAATTATCCCATTCAGTGTTTTTGTTCATTTCTATCGAAAGAGGTGGATGGATGAAGAATGGTAGTGAAACTAGTCAAAGACAGTATGATTTGAGTGTCTGTGTATTCTTCATTTGAAGAAACTAGCATCACTAATGTGGGTAGGGTAGGGCAGGGTTTACTTTGAAGCCCAGATCACAGAAGCAACAAAATAATGACTCGAGTGATTAAAAACTAAATATCAGTTTAATAATGTCACAGTTATAACCATTGCATGTTTAATCAACAAACCGTTCAGATGTTTTAAACAAGAAGAGAGGAACAAGTGGTTGACTGGTGGCGAGCTAGTAACCCTTTCCTCCTCAAGATGGCTGTAATGATCTACTGTTGGACGGCTCTGTAAGTTTGAGAGTGAAGCATGAGAAGCGGTGAGGCAAGAGTAGCAATAATAGCCATGTGGAATCAATAGTGATGGAAGGCACCGAATATGAACTTGTTTATGAAGATAGTAGGTATGGCTCAGAAACTTGCTCGTAGTTGTGGTCATGGTGTAGATGACAGCAGTAATGAATATTGTGAATGGACTTTGTGTTTTAACAGGAAGTAGACCGGCTAAGCATTGAGGAGTTCTTAATTTTATCTGCAATGCTCTTGAGACACATTTCACATTAAAGATTAAGTAGAGAGGCAAGAAAATGCTTTTTTTCTGTTGATGCTTTCTTTCTGTCTGTCTGTCTGTCAATCTGTCTGTCTTTCTGTCTGTCTGTCTCTCTCTCTCATGCACACACCCTGAATACAAATTAGTCATGGGTGCACCACTGAACTCCAAACACATGCACGCATGCGTGCCTACACACATCTATAGTAAAGGTGCCTGGATCAGTGGTTAGAGCGTCAGACTTACAATCACGAGATTGTGAGTTTGATTCCTGGACTGGGCTGCGTGTTGTGTTCTTGAGCAAGATACTTCATTTCACATTACTCCTCTTTACTCAGCTGCAGAAATGAGTTGCAACGTCACTGGTGCCAAGCTGTATCAGCCCTTTGCTTTTCCCTTGGATAACATCAGTGGTATGAACACGGGAGGCTGGTATGCATGGGCGACTGCTGCTCTTCCACAAACAACCTTGCCCGGACTTGTGCCTCGGAGGAGAACTTCCTAGGTGTAATCCCATGGTTATTTTTGACCGAAGGGGGTCTTTGCCCTTTATGTAGTCAAGATCAGTAGGTTACACAATTAGTTAGGGCTCAGCAATATGTCTGAAATACCTGTTTAGTTAGTTGGAATGTAAACGAGCTTCATGAACACTTTCTAGTGTGCATGTTTAACGAGGTACAAAACTTTGCTCATTTATTGTTCTCAAGGTTTTTTTATGAAATATTTGGGTCATCAAAATTATTTTCCTCATCAAAATGTATCAGAAAATATAATATATATGTATTGTATGTCTATGTGTGTGTTTGTATATATCTCTCTCTCTCCCCCCCTCTCTCTCTCTCTCTCTCTTTTGTCTTGCAAGTACTTAGTGACCCTGTCAGTGCAGGTGCCACTTAAAAGCACTCAGTCCACACTGTAAAGTGTTTGATATTTCGAAGGACATTCAGTTGTAAAAATCTTGCCAAAACAGTCACAGACTTCTGGTGCAGGCTTCTGCCTGGCCAACTCTTGTGAAACTGTCCCAGCCATGCTAGCATGGAAGGCAGATGGTAAATGATGATGATGATGACGATATATGTATATATATGTGTGGAGGCATGTGGCTTAGTGGTTAGGGTGTCAGCATCATGATCGCAAATTGTGGTTTCGATTCCTGGACCGAGCGACGCGTTGTGTTCTTGTGCAAAACACTTCATTTCACGTTGCTCCAGTCCACTCAGCTGGCAAAAATGAGTAACGTTGCGATGGACTGGCGTGCCGTCCAGCTGGGGAACACATACGCCACTGAAACCGGGAAACCGGGCCCATGAGCCTGGCTAGGCTTTAAAAGGGCGCATTTATTATTTTATATATATATATATATATATATATATATATTTGTTCTTAAGTATGGTTATATGTAAAAACTAACATTAAATTTGAAGGATCATTATTCAATACCTGTTATTGTTGGTTTTCTTTTACACACGGGCCCTTTTATGTGGTGCTGCATGGGTGCTTTTTCATGGCACCTTATGAGGACACCCGTATCTCACATGATCATCCAGAGTATCCACATGTTACTAGACATAGCTGGTCACAATGCACTTTGCATTATTTCAGTTTTTGAATGATGCCACCCTGGTGGCTAGGGGAGAAGGCCAACATCTTCCTCCTTCCTGGATTGGAAGACGAGTCCTTCACAGAGAACCCATTTACAGGTAAGTCGACTGGAGCAACGTGGAATGAAGTGTTTTGCACTAGAGCACAACATGTCACACAGTCAAGGAATTGAACCTGCGATCTAGCAATCATTAGTGCAACCCCTAACCTCTAGGCCATGAGCCTTCACATGTATATTGTCATCATCAGCATCATTTAATATATATTTGACTATATGTTACCAATAGCTCTTCTTTCAAACATGTTATGTTGAAGATATGACTGTTTTTTTTTTTTTACTCCATTATTTCCTATTTAGTCCTTGCGTTTGGTTCGGAATAATATTGTTTGTAAGTTCATTACCACTTCAAGGCCTTCTCAGTTTCATCTCCTGTATGAAATGGTCATAGAAGCAAGTCATTGCCACATGTTGCTGCAGGCAAGAGGAAATGATAAGAATAATGTTGTAACCAAGAAAATCATTACCGGATTCAAAATTCCTTAAATTATTTAAAATGGCACATTTTCGTAGTTTATTTCACATGTACTGTATCTCTGTGTGGAGTTTTGCTTTGCATTTTGGCACCAATAAATCTTCCTTCCTTCCTTATTTAACCATCTAGCATTCAGATTACTCTGTCAAATGTAATACTTATTTATTCACACTGTTTTGAATTAATCATGCATTATCTTGTAGCCTTGAGATTTTGATTAAGTGACTATATTTTTTAGAATAACATTGCAGAGAAGTTGTCAGAGGCTAGATCTGGTTAGTTTGAACATGAAACAAGAAAGAGTATTTTGGCCAGATATTGCTGGTTTAAATGCTAAACAGTTAAGCCCCTCACTCCCCATGGAGCACTGTCATCGTTGACTTTTCTCCCATGTCTGCTCTCAGTTGTCATCAATGCTTCTACAAGTTTGCTTTTTTTCTAGGTAGAGATGTTGGCCCTACACAAAACCATTTTTACCTCTGAAGAAAAGTAGTCCGTCTGAGTTTGGTCTCTATCCTTTGACCTGTCCAGCATGAGAGGCCTTACCTGGAGCTTGCACTCCACTGGTAAAGTTCTCAGGGTTATTGAAGCATATAAGCCACCACAACCACAACAAAGGCTGGACCTTGTGGTGAAATAAAGCTTCCCTGGTTAATCTACTTTATTATGAAATTCTACATAGGATGGTTGTGTTATCAACCAATGCTTTCTTTTTTTTTTTTTACCTAGTTTTGTTTTGGGCAGTGTATTATAAGGTAGTGTAATAGATGCTTGTAAATGTATGGTCAATTGACGAGAAGTTGTCAGACTTGTGTGTGTCCAATGTTGACAACTTTCGTGTTTAGTTTAACCCTTTGTCATTCAGATTACTTTGTCAAATGCATTGTTTATTTATTCACATTGTGTTGTATTAATTAATCATAGATTATCCTATAGCTCTGAGATTTTGATGAAATGATTGTTTATTTTTAGAATGACATTGTTGGGTAGGAGTGAGAGTCCCCATATGGCTGATCTGGACATAAAACTGATAGAATATTTGGGCCAGATATGGCCCGTTTAAATGCTAAAGGGTTAATGCTAGAACATTTTACATTAACTGTATGGCTTGTAATTTTGTAGTTTCATGTTGAAGAGAAGATTTTACATTCTTCCTAATGTTTTTGTAAAGTATTCTATTAATTATTCATTAGGTTTGATACTATTCTGTTTTATGAGTTGTTAAAGACATATTCAGGATGTCTTTCTTTAGGTTGCATTTGGGTCACGTACCACACTATATAAGTAACTCTTGTATTTCTACTGTGTTGTACATCATCATCATCATCATCATCATCGTTTAACGTCCGCTTTCCATGCTAGCATGGGTTGGACGATTTGACTGAGGACTGGTGAAACCGGATGGCAACACCAGGCTCCAGTCTGATTTGGCAGAGTTTCTACAGCTGGATGCCCTTCCTAACGCCAACCACTCAGAGAGTGTAGTGGGTGCTTTTACGTGTCACCCGCACGAAAACGGCCACGCTCGAAATGGTGTCTTTTATGTGCCACCCGCACAAGCCAGTCCAGGGGCACTGGCAACGATCTCGCTCGAAAATCCTACAGGAGCCAGTCAGGCGGTACTGGCAACGGCCACGCTCAAAATGGTGCATCTCATGTGCCACCCGCACAAGAACCAGTCCAGGGGCACTGGCAACGATCTTACTTGGCTTGCCGGGTCTTCTCACGCACAGCCCATTTCCAAAGGTCTCGGTCCGTAGTCATCGCCTCGGTGAGGCCCAATGTACGAAGGTCTTGCCTCACCACCTCAGCCCAGGTCTTCCTGGGCCTACCTCTTCCACGGGTTCCCTCAACTGTTAGGGTGTGGCACTTTTTCACGCAGCTATCCTCCTCCATTCTCACCACATGTCCATACCAGCGCAATCGTCTCTCTTGCACGCCACAACTGATGCTTCTAATGTTCAGCTTTTCTCTCAAGATACTTACACTCTGACGGGTATTCACATTGACATTACACATCCAACGGAGCATACTGGCTTCATTCCTTGCGAGCTTACGTATGTCCTCAGCAGTTACAGCCCATGTTTCACTGCCATGTAGCATGGTTGTTCGTACGCATGCGTCATACAGTCTGCCTTTTACTCTGAGTGAGAGTCCCTTTGTCGCCAGCAGGGGTAAGAGCTCTCTAAACTTTGCCCAGGCTATTCTTATTCTAGCAGCTACACTTTCAGCGCACCCACCCCCACTACTAACTTGGTCGCCCAGATAGCGGAAGCTATCGACTACCTCTAGTTTTTCACCCTGGAATGAGATAGAAGTTGTTTCCTGTTTGTTTGCAGTCTTTATTGCACCTGAACATCTGCCACAAACAAAAACTAACTTGCTAGTTAACCTGCCTTTGATATGAGGGATTTTTTTATTCTGTAGATAAGACTTCCCATTTTTGGGATTTCCAATCTTCATTAATAGATGAAAACTTAAAAGTTACCCTCAAAAGCGGGTTTGACTACAGAAGTTTCATACCTGTAAGGTGACTTACTGTTCCCATACATATATAGTAAATCTATGGATAGAGTTCTCTTTATTTTCTTTGTTTAGTCTATCTGCCTATTCTCCTATACCTGTCATAATGTATATGTTATGAACATAGCTGATATATCCTCCATGTGAGCAGCTTGAAAATTAAGATATTAAGATAATTTTCTTAACATGGAACCATGGTTGTTTTGATACACAAATGAATCTTTATCCACCAATGCAGTGTTGAGCACCCATTCTCATTGTTCGACTTGATTATGTTGAGCCATATCTTTATTTACAGTATTAGATACAAATATATAGACCCCTAAAAATGTGGGGTCAAATCGAGAACCCATCTTTCTTCAGAGAAACTGGTTCCTGTACGGACAATGAAAAAAGAACCTTGGTTGTACAGGGTACGGCAGAAATACCTCCCACATTTGAAAGGTTGACAAAAGGAAAAAGAAACAGCATTTATGAAAAATTAATTTTACTGTTGTTTAAACAAAAGGTTACAGTTTTTGTTCATTAGCTAAATGAAAACATCATGAGCACTTGCATAAGTTCATTAGCAACACATAGATGAAAGTTTAAAAATGTGGGAAGTATAAACCAAACAGAAACTTTTATGCGTGTGTGTGTGTGTTAGCATTCATTTCACTCAACATTTGTTTTCTTATGCTAGCATACCTTAGAAATAGGTAATTAAAGCAGGATTCTTGTGGCTGGATGCTCTTCCTGTTACCTAACCCTTACCTGTTTTCCAAGCCAAGGATTATTAATGGTGCTACCTACATCACCTATGTTTCACTAGCTGCCCCTCCACCACCTCTAAGTACTGACTAGGTTTGACGTTGCTTAACTTCTGTGACCAGTTTAGAAACAGTGCTATCAAAATAAAATGGTCTCAATCAGGTATTATATAGTTTTTCTTATTCATTTTTGAGCCCCAGTCTTTTGGGCTGCAGCTACACCAAGGCACTACTTTCAAGAGTTTAGTTAACTGCATCAGTCAGTCTTAACTTTAGACTAGTAGTTATATTATTCAATATTATTGATCTCTATTTGCTAAACTTGTAAAGTTACTGAATGCAGAGGGCCAAAATAAACAACACTAGGTATTAGACTGACTTGAACACAGACATAAATACACACACATTTGCATGCACACATACACGTATACACACACACATACACACACACACGCATGCACTCAAGAAACTGAGAATATTGGTGGTATTTCCACTAAGAGTTATAGAGACTATGCAAAAAATGGAACGCATGAGTGATGAGTGGTCCTCTGTCTCTTCTGGAAAGGCAGCAGCTCTGAATAAGGGCTAGTTCATACCTGTACAACCACAGGCACAAAATAGATATACATACAAAACAGGCATTCATATATTAATAGAATGGGTGTATAATAATAATAATAATAATAATAATAATTAATCCTTTCTGCTATAGGTACAAGGCCTGAAATTTTGGAGGAGGGGCCTAGTTGATTACATCAACTCCAATACAATTCTGTATTTAAGAGATGAGGAATTATGTATATTATTTACATTATTTACATTTGACGGATATTTGTCCTCATCTTGTTTGTTGTTAACACATTGTTTCGGCTGATATACCCTCCAGCCTTCTTCAGGTGTCTTGGGGAAATTTTGAAACTGGGTTCTCATTCCTAAGGTATTTTTCGATATTATTACTATTATTATTATTATTATTATTATTATTATTATTCAGGGCATTGCGTGGAATTGAACTCGGAATCTTGGAGTTAGTAGCCTGCGCTCTTAACCACTATGCCCACGGGCATTTGGCATAGTGGTTAAGAGCGCAGGCTACTAACCCAAGATTCTGAGTTCGATTCCAAGCAGTGATCTGAATAATAATAATAATAATAATAATAATAATCATAATCATAAAAATAATAATAATAATCCTTCCAGCTATAGGCGCAAGGCCTGAAATCTCTGGGGGAGTGTGCTAGTCGATTACATCAACCCCCAGTTCTCAACCGGTACTTATTTCATCGACCCTGAAAGGATGGAAGGCAAAGTCAACCTCAGCAGAATTTGAACTCTGAACATATAGAGCCAGAAGAAATGTGACTAAACATTTTGTCAGGAGGGCTAATAATAATAATAATAATAATAATAATAATAATGATACTCTTTTACTTGTTTCAGTCCTTTGACTGCGGCCATGCTGGAGCACCGCCTTTAGTCGAGCAAATCGACCTCAAGACTTATTCTTTGTAAGCTTAGTACTTATTCTATCAGTCTCTTTTTGCCGAACCGCTAAGTTACAGGGGACGAAAACACACCAGCATCGGTTGTTAAGCGATGATGGGGAGAAGACACACACAAACATACACACACATACATATATATACATATATACGATGGGCTTCTTTCAGTTTCCGTCTACCATATCCACTCACAAGGCTTTGGCTGGCCCGAGGCTATAGTAGAAGACACTTGCCCAAGGTGCCAGGCAGTGGGACTGAACACAGAACCATGTGGTTGGAAAGCAAGCTACTTACCACACAGCCACGCCTGCGCCTATGAACTTACATTTACTTGTTTAGGTCATTAGACAGTGGCCATGCTGGGGCACAGCCTGAGTTGAATGTAACAATCCCAGTATTTATTTTCTTATTGTATCAGTTACCTTTGCCCAACTGCTAAGTTACAGGAATGTAATCAAACCTTTTTCCAATTGTCAAGCAGTAGTGGAGAACACACACATGGCATGTTCTTTCAGTTCCCGTCTATCAAATCCACAAGGCTTTGGTCGGCCCGCGGCCATGGTTGAACGTATTTTGTTCTTCTGTGGGACTGACCTCGGAACTGTGTTTGGGAGGCAAACTTCTTACCCCAGCCATGTCTATGCCCGGTAATGTTTTTAAGAAAGTGAGGAGGAGGCAGTGTCTACAACATATTCTGGGCCTTTGGTTGGGAGACAGGACGGTGTTCCTAAACCGGAGACCTGGTCCGAATGCTTGCTTCAGAGTTGTATTCTAGCAGAGGTAAAGACTACGCACACCACCCGTTTTCGGCCTAACCCTAAAGCGTTACTCGAACCCTAAACACCGGTTGTGCGTATTCTTTACCTTCGCATGTATTCTGATTAAAGTACCCGCTGAAGATCAGGGGTTGATGTTAAACCAGGCAACACAGTCAGTCTAGCATCAGCGACGACGACGACGACCACCACCACCACTACTAATATCTCTATATCTACCATTACCACCTCCAAAATACTACCACCTCCTCCACTTCGACTATTACTATCTTGAGTCAGTGACCACCTCTAAGTGGTCTCTCTCGACCTGCTAGAAAAAGCGGTCATATTTCCCTCGAACTAAGTCCTTCCGTTTAGTAAGGAGAGGACTGATAAGAAACTGTACGACTATACACCCCTAAAATGATAAACCCGGTTGTTCACGATTGCGATAGTTTAGCTCATAATTCTGCTCGATCAGGATTGACCTGGGTCGTATATCTTACATCTGCAGTGCCCCACTGAGCAATCACTACAGCCTACACTCTCCCCACCATCATAGCGACTACTGTTTCACTACGACTACCACAGTGATAAATATTTACCACTATGACTACAACTAATAAATAACTGTATTGCTATAACCACTAAAACACCACCACCACCACCATCACCACAACTGAAGATGCATGCCTCTATGTATTCGCTCGACCTGTTAATACGTAGCTGCCAAGTCTTCAAATCACGTCCTACACAACGAAGGTTCCGTTTGCTATGTGATCTCAGATATATATATATATATATATATATATATATATATATATATATATATATATATTTTATACAAGTCGGTACAGGCGTGGTTGGAACGCCTTTGATCAAGGTCTACTTGAGTCGTAGCTACTACAACTACTGCCTGTACCAAAATAACCGCATCACTATTTGTAACTTTATAATCCCAGTTGCCACTGTAACACCATCTCGTCACCAATGCCACCTCACTAACATTACCCCCACAACCACTACTATCATCATCCCGCCTATAAACTATTAAAACTCGATCACTATCAACCACCACCACCACCACCATCACCACGACCACCACAGCAGCGAGGTAGGGCGTCTATGAGGTCACTCGACCTGCTAGAAACAGCAGCCTGTAATTCTTTCTCGAACCTCACTCCTCTGTGTTGAACAAGAAGCAGGCAGACACATTAGATTGTTTTCCTACGCAATTTATTCTTTTTACAGCAAAAATACGCGGGATGGTCATGAATGGAATATCTTTACATTTCAAGAGTGATCGAAAAAAATTTGACCTAAGGCAAAAAAAAAGAACAACCATATCACTACTATTATACTTTAAGCACTATTATAACCACCTCTACCACCACCAACACCATCACTATCTACTACTGCACTATCTAACACCACCACCACCACCATCAGCGGTACCATTATCAGAAGTCCGCGCCAGATTTACTTAAACCTAGCAACAGCGATGTTGTTGTATGGTGGAGCGGGAATTCTTGTCCTCCTCAGCTGTCTGCTGGCAGCAGCTGTACTCTAATACACTCTTATTTCCCTTTTTAGCTTTCCGTCTAATTCTCTTCCTCTCTCTCTCTCTCTCTCTTTCTCTCCATCGTTTACCCTCTTCTCTTTCTTTTTTGTTTTTTCCTCTCTTATTTCCTGAATCCTCTTTTTTTTCTCTCTCAATTTCACCCTCCCCAATCTTACCCCCATTTCTATCTTTCAGTCTTGTATCACTTCCTCTCTTCTCTCTTTCTGTCTGTCCTTCACATCTGTCTATTTATCTATCTATCTATCTATCTATCTATCTATCTATCTATCTATCTATCTATCTATCTATCTATCTATCTATATGATTGCCTGTCCGTCCGTCCGTCTGTCTATCTATCTATCTATCTGCCTATCTGCTTGTCTCTCTTCCTGTCTGCCTGTCTGCCTACCTGCCCGTCTGCCTGCCTGTCTGCCTTTCTGCCTGCCTTTCTGCCTGCCTGTCTGCCTACATGTCTGTCTGTCTGTCTGTCTGCCTTTCTGCCTGTCTGCCTGCCTGTTCTCTTGATTGCTCTCTTTTATCTTTCCTTTCGTCACCTCTCTGTCACTCATTCCCATCTTCCTAACCGTTTTTCTCTCTCTTTCACCTCATTTTTTTCTTATTTCTCCTTTTTCAATCTATTTTTTTTTCTTATCTACATGTTCTGAATTTCGTTTGTCCTTTG
This sequence comes from Octopus bimaculoides, assembly GCF_046866305.1. Classification (NCBI taxonomy): domain Eukaryota; kingdom Metazoa; phylum Mollusca; class Cephalopoda; order Octopoda; family Octopodidae; genus Octopus; species Octopus bimaculoides. The sequence continues at coordinate 84,654,589 of NC_142937.1, read as the reverse complement.
ACGTATCCTTTCTATCTTTCTCCCCTCCTTTCATTTTGTAGCTCTCTCTCTCTCTCTCTCTCTCTCTCTCTCTCTCTCTTTCATACATCTTTAACTCTTCTCCTTCTTTGCTCTTCGCTTTATTTCCCCCTATCATTTCCTCTCTTCACTTCTCACCTTCATTCATATCCCGACATATTTCCTTTTCTCTCTCCTCTTCACTCCATTTTTTTACCATTCACCATTGATTCTTTTTCTCTGTCTCTCACTATAACATATTACGCTCTCTCTCTCTCTCAACCCTTTTTCTTTCCTCTTCCATGCCATCATACTCGTTCGCATTCCCTTTCTAAGATTCATATATAATTTTCAATTTGTTTTCTCGTCTGTTTTTTTTTCCCTTTCTTATTTCTTACTGTTTGCCTTTTTTCCCCCTTCTTCCCTTACAATTGATTGAATCTCTGTCTCTCTCATCTTTTCTATATTGTTTCCTTTCGATCGTCCTTCAAATCATTCCCTTTCTCTTTCATTGCTCTAGTTTCCCCGTCACTGATGTGTCGCTCTTCTCACAGACAAACTGGAACCAGTATTTCAACAAATCATTTCCGTTGAAAACACTTTAATCCATTAATTCTCAACCCTGCTCAGCCATTTACTCCCTCGGCTCCATGTATTTCGCCATTGACCCCTTTCTGAAAAAAAAACCCCCACAAATTCAATCAGTGTTTCTCAAACTGACTGACAACTCTCCCATTAACGATGGACATTTTCCCTCCATTTCTCTCTCTTTATTAATGATTTCTTACATGGGTACAAGACCTAGAATGTGCAGGAGGGGGTGTAGTCGATTGTATTTGACCCCAATATCTAACTAGTAATTATTATTTATTGACCCTGGAAAAACGAGAAGCAAAGAATCTCACAATGTAAAGATCTGGAGAAAATACCAAAAGGCATTTTGAGCAAGGCTTAAGTAAGTGATTTCCCAAATCTGTTGCTCCTTTGCTAATTCCTAAAGAGAAGACAAAACGAAATTTCTTTTTTTTTTGCCATGGTGCCAGAAACCATTTTAATTGTATTAAAATGGTAATTTGTCTGCTCCCTTGTCAATCTTCACAATATATAATACTATATATATATATATATATATATAATGCAAAATGTACAGTATTATGCAGTCATTGCAGCTGATTTTAACAATTGGTTTTGTGCAAAGAATACAATGGAATGTTAGGTAACAATCTGATTCTATAACCTTACGCTCTTCAGAGTTAGCTGATATGGAAGGGAGTATGGCACCATATTCCCTTCCATATCAGCTGACTCTGAGGAGCGTAAGGTTATATAATCAGATTGTTACCTAACACTCCATTGTATGCCTTGCACAAAACTGATTGGTAAGATCAACCATGATGGATGTATAATACTGTACATTTCAGATAATATACTCACTCTATTGACAGATATACGAGTGCATCTTTTTCCCAGACTTATGGACTCTTAGACGACTTTCAGGTGCATAGCTATGAAAAAATGAGAGACATTTTATGACAAAATTTCAGAGTGAGAGAAATTTGTTTGAATTCTGTGATGGGAAGAAAGTCAAATAAAATGGTAAAAAAAATTTCATGAATTTAGTAAAGAATCGAGATGATGAAAAAGGTGCCAGGGAGGATGGCACAGTCCAAGATGATGAAGTAGCTTAAATCATGAAGGCGAAAAAGCAAGATGGTACTGAGAAGAAAGAAAATGCCTGAAATGTTAACGTACTCTCTTTTTTCATTGAAGTGCTTTGCCAAACTTTATTGATCCTGTGTTCTTTTAAATGTTTTGTGTATAAAACTCTTTATGTGGATTTCCTCAGATTTGACCTTGGGTCCCCAACTTTGATTTTCATCTTGGAACTTTACACTGGATTACCGACCGGATTACATTGGATATCTTTTTACTGATTTATGCACACACACACACACACACACACACACACACACACACACACACACACACACACACAGATATTTATGTTGCATGCAGTTTGCTACTGAATGGAGATGAACATTTCTGTCATCTTTCAAGTGTATTCCTGCCTGCCCCCATAGAGCACCATGCAGCATTGATGCCACCAAGAGGTTTCCAGGTTCTTTTGGGCCCCAATCTGTAGCATGTTTTCCCTTTCCATTATCCATGTAATGTCCACAGCAAACCAAATGTAGCTCTAACCATTCCAACTAAGCCGCATCTATTTTGTTTTTCAAGAATTTTCTATCATTGTTGATCTTTCTCTCACAGACCTCTGTTATAAACACAAGGAAGCATTCTCTGATACCCTTTCTATTTCATGAATCGCTAATTCTGCTATCCTTCCTAAGGCTAATTAATGCCAACCAGGTAGGAAACTGTGTATCTAGTTGCTAACCATTGATATCTCACCTCTGGTGGCAAAACTTGCACCTCCATCTTTGTACTTTATCATTCATTAAGTTCTTTTAGGTACCCAACCGTATTGACTTTTAGAGACTTGTCGAATCTTGAACTAAACACTTGAGATTGTTTGTGTTAGGCCATATCACAAAGGCAGAGCAGTCAGTCTTATTGTGATATGGGTTGGGAACATGAGTACTTCCTTCAAATTCATATGCACCTGCCTTTCATTTGTACTATATTTGTGTGTGTGTGTGTGTGTGTGTGTGTGTGTGTGTGTGTGTGTGTGTGTGTGTGTGTGTGTGTGTGTGTATATCTATATTCCTTTCTTCTTTTACTTGTTTCTGTCATTTGACTGCCCCAGGACTTATTCTTTGTAAGCCTAGTACTTATTCTATTGGTTGTCAAGTGATAGTGGAAGGGATAAACACAGACGCACACACCTGCTTGCACACACACACACACACACACACACACGGTAGGTTTATTTCAGTTTCCATCTATCACATCCACTCATAAGGCTTTGGTCAATCTGGGATGTAGTTGAAGACATTTACTTAAGGTGCTGTGCTGTTGGACAACCCCCAAAACTATGTTGCTATACAGCAAAGTTCTTAACCTCACCACCGAGTCAGATTCGAGGTTTAATAATAGCCTATCACTGATTGTTGAGAAGGTTGAGTTCCAAATATTGTATAGAGATGTTTTTTTTTTTTCATAATCTGTTGAAATTTGTAGGTGTCGGACATGTTTTATTTCTTATGCTAGAAGAAAAGAACTCCCTCTTCCTGATCATTCCGTGGCCGTTGCCAGTACCGCCTGACTGGCCCTTGTGCCGGTGGCATGTAAAAGCACACACCACAC
>NC_142937.1:84611325-84646325 GCF_046866305.1 Octopus bimaculoides | reverse complement strand
TTGTGTGGGTTTGGAAATGGGTAGACATGCAGATACAGGGGTAAGACATGTGGAAGTATAGAGAGACAGAGAGGCACACAGATAGCTTGATAGATAGGTAGATAGATAGAAATAGATAGATAGATAGATAGATAAATAGATAAAAAGATAGAAATAGATAGATAGAAACGTTAGCATGCCGGATGAAATGCTTAGCGGTATTTCATCTGCCGCTACGTTCTGAGTTCAAATTCCGCCGAGGTCGACTTTGCCTTTCATCCTTTCGGGGTCGATTAAATAAGTACAAGTACCAGCTATGCACTGGGGTTGATATAATCGACTTAATCTATTTGACTGTCCTTGTTTGTCCCCTCTATGCTTAGCCCCTTGTGGGTAGTAAAGGAATAAGAAATAGATAGATAGATAGAAATAGATAGATAGATGTAGATAGGCAGATATATTAAGCACATAGATATGTAGTTCAGTTAAGATATATATATATATATATATATATATATATATATATATATATATATAGTTGTAGGATAGATAGAATCATAGATAGATATGTAGTTTAGCAGCTAGAAAGATAGATATGTTGTGAGGTATGTAGATAGATAATGCAGTGAGACAAATTTGATTGATACGACAGCTTGATCGCTTGATAGTTATACAGATAGATAGATAAATAGACAGTAATATAAATAGTCACTTATAAAGATAGAAACATATACACCGAATTATGTACATAGATAAATAAGATAGAAAGTATGGATGATGGAATAGTAAGGGTTGCAGACCAGCAACCAAGAAATCAGTTTCATATCCTTGTCTCAGCCCCTTTGTGGCCTCAGATTAGTTGATTTGTGAATGTCTCAAGAAGCATGTGTCATTCATTTTTGAAGAATATAAATTTGATATGAGGGAGATTTGGTTACAAAATCTTGTAAGTCAAGTGATTATGTATAAACTGCTGTGTTGGCTTGATAGATACCCAAGAATGTACACCTCATTCTTACTAAAGTGCTATTGATAAATAGTCCCTCATGAAGTGTGTTTGTTGTTGAGTACTCATAGATCAGCTATGATCCTTCTGAACTACATCATCATCCAGCTAGTCTTTTAAACACCCATGCACAATCCTGCTGATCTGTTTTTCTAGTTATACCACTTCATTGCTTTGTCGAGAGCAGTATTTTGCACTCCAGTATCCAGTGATGAATTGTGTATGGGCCAATAGTGTGATAATTGAGACTCTAGGGCTATGGCACAGTGTGACAGTTGTTAATCCTCTGTACTTACTGCTGGTGGTGTGTATCCCAGCACATTGCTTGGAGCTAGTCTTGAACTTCTGTCTGAATTGTAATTTCAGTAGAGTACTGAGTACTGGTGGTGGTGGTGGTGGTGGTGGTGGTGGTCTTCATCATAACCCTTGTAGAGTACAGGATTAAAGATCTTACATTTACTTCTGTCTCTTTTATGATATTAGCTCAAAATCTTTGTCAGGATTGACTTTGCTTTGCATCCATCCAGGTTCTCTTTAAGAAATATCACTGATGTACAGATGAAGTGTGTGTGTGTAACTATAATTATTGTGTCATCATCATCATCATTATCTTTTAATGTCTGCTTTCCATGTTAGCATGGGTTGGACGATTTGACTGAGGACTGGTGAACCAGATGGCTACACCAGGCTCCAAATTGTTAATTATACTTGTAATATGATGGAAGGTACAGTTGTATAGGAGATGAAATGTTTAAATCATTCCTGTATGTTTTGGTTTCAAATCTTTGTATGTCTGATTTCACCTTTCATTTCTTTGGGAAAATTGGGGTTGGTAAAATAGTTTTTAGTTTTGGACTCCATTTGATGTTGTAGAAACGTGCCTCCTCAGACGAATGCTGAAGGTGTCCTGCTTAGAGTGACAGATGTAGACGTCATTAGATGAGATAAGATCAGCAGAAAAACTTCTTAAACTACAAGCTCGGTTTATTGGATACCGTATGAGGCAAAGAAATCTTGAACATTTGGTGACAGCTGATAAACTGAACAGAAGCCAGGGAAAACAAAGAGAAGATTCTTGATGGCCTTACTAGTTGGTTTTAGAAAGACCAGCCTAAGCCTAATAATAAGCTGAGTTGTGTGTGTGTGAGAGAGAGACGAGGGCTTGCAGGTCTGTGATTGCCAATGCCCGTGGACATAGCACTAGCAAATATCTATCCTTGAAAATGCTGAATTCATGTGTCAATGAAAGAAATCTTTGTTTAACTAACTGGAATAATTAACTTTTTCAGAATTAAGTTGGGTCTTTGGAATATAACAAAAATGGTCTTATGTAAAATTACAATGAAAGGTCTTAATTTAAATACCAATAGTTTAAAACGAAGCACTTTGTATCATTGTTACAGAGGTCCTCTCACATGGTTTGGTATTTAACGGGAAGGAAGAAGCTATTTTCAGACTGGAGATCTGACCTGAACACTTGCAACAGTGTGGACTCTTAAAGGCACCCTAGGTGCTAGGGTGGTGGGTGTTCATTCAGGCAATGGATTAAATCAATCATCAATGTAGGCCACAGTGGGATTTGAACTCAGAATTCAAAGAAAGCTGGGACAAATAATACAAGGGAGTCTGGTCCATTGCTGTTGTCGTTCCATCAATTATCTGCCTTGGATAGTAGATTTATTCTTTTATTTGTTTCAGTCATTTGACTGCGGCCATGCTGGAGCATCGCCTTTTAGTTGAACAAATTGACTCCAGGACCTACTCTTTGTAAGCCCAGTACTTACTCTACCGATCTCCTTTTGCTGAACTGCTAAGTTACGGGGATGTAAACACACCAGTGTTGTCAAGCGATGTGGGTGGGGTGATAAACACAGCCACACAAACACACACACACACATACACACACATATATGTATGTATATATATATATATATATATATATATATATATATAATAGGATGGGCTTCTTTCAGTTTCCGTCTATCAAATCCACATACACATCATCTCTAAATACTAGATGATGTGTATTTTGATGATGATGATGATGACAATGCTTATGACAAGCGAATGTGAGATGGTTACAATGTGGTTCACACAGCAATAACCTTTTGAATCATCTCGGCAAACAAAAACTTGATTGTCACAAGTAATTACTTGAGACAAGACAAGCAGATGAGTAAACCTCTATCTTGATGCTCAACCTGCTAGGAATAACAGCCGATTCTCCTTTAGATTATATCTGAACATTTTAAATATAGTAAGGGCAAGTTTGATATTATGTAGTACTGGATATCATTAGAAAGACTGGATGTTCAGGTCATGGCTGAAGTGGTTTTAATCATTAATCTGCTTAATTGTAGGTGATTTGGAGTTATAATTAGAACTCCTGGTGAAGACTTGAATACCCCATCTCTGTTTCATTCTCCAAATACCCCATCTCTGTTTCATTCTCCTCGTCTAGATAGATGAATACGATATGATACTTAGATAGATTGTCCATTATGTAGATAGATAGATTGTCTGGATGACCTTGTGGATAGGGTAGCAGACAATAACCAGGAAGTCTGACCTTGGATCAGGCTTCTTGGAAGCTTATTTTGTTACTGCCATCATCATCATCATTTTACATTTGTTTCCTGTGCGTACTTTGTATATCCGTGTGTGTGCATGCATGGGCCACACACATTTTGTAGCCACCATATGAAAGAAATCAATGTGTGCAGATATTGTTAGTCACTACCAAAAATAATGAAAATAATGTAATTAATAATTATGTTAATTGATGACGCATTTACTGCTAACTTTTTGTCTTGGGAAAAAAAAAAAAATTCACATCATAAGACTGTGGATGTGAACTCCTACATAAATATTTGGGCGTAGGAGTGGCTGTGTGGTAAGTAACTTGCTTACCAACCACATGGTTCCGGGTTCAGTCCCACTGCGTGGCACCTTGGGCAAGTGCCTTCTACTATAGCCTCGGGCCGACCAAAGCCTTGTGAGTGGATTTGGTAGACGGAAACTGAAAGAAGCCTGTCGTATATATGTATATGTATATATATGTGTGTGTATGTGTTTGCGTGTCTGTGTTTGTCCCCCCAGCATCGCTTGACAACCGATGCGGGTGTGTTTACATCCCCGTAACTTAGCGGTTCAGCAAAAGAAATCGATAGAATAAGTACTAGGCTTACAAAGAATAAGTCCTGGGGTCGATTTGCTCAACTAAAGGTGGTGCTGCAGCATGGCCACAGTCAAATGACTGAAACAAGTAAAAAGAAAAAAGAAAAAAAAGAGTAAACTCGGGTCAGATATGGCTCCTCTCCAGTATACTTTCCTGCTACTTGTTGCGGTCGTTTGCCATCTCCTTGATGAGGTTCAACCTTTTAGATCAGCCTCCTCTATTTATTTCCATGCCTTCCTTGACCTTCCTCTTTTCCAGATTCCTGTCGCTTGGGCAACCAGGTCTCTCTTAATAAATACTCTTGTCTCTTGGAAAAAAGAGAGGGGACACTTTGGATGATGTAGAACTAAAATTCACTGTGTTGAGCAGAAAGGTATTGGATGGTCATTGGTGGAATGTCTTTCATCATGAATCTGTTGAATCAGGACTGATCTGAGTTTAAACAAAAACCATTTTATGATTATAAAGCCATTAAAACAAGCAGATAGAAATGTGTGTGTGTGTGTGTGTGTGTGTGTGTGTGTGCTTGTACATACATATATACATACACATACACACAGATATAGAGATGAACACACACACATCCTGTGCTGGTGCTGCATTAAAGCAACCAGTACACTCTATAAAGTGGTTGGCATTCGGAGGATACATCCAGCAGTGGAAACCAAGCCGAAACAGACATGGCGCCAGGGCAGCTCTTCAGCTAGCCAGCTCCTGTTAAACCATTGAATCCTTGCCAGCATGGAAAAACGGATGTTAAATGATGATGATGATGATGATGATATATATTACAGGTGAAACTTCAAATTTTTGTAACTTCAAGTTTCATGCCTGATCTTGAACAAAATTGTAAAAAATGAAACAAGAAACTATGAATATGAATTCACACACACACGGAAATATGTGTGTGTGCAGATATGTTTTGGCAATGATGTTAGTGACCAATGTAAACACAGGCAAGAACACTGACAGCCTGTTGCTTTCAAATAATAATTCTTTGCATGATATTTATTCCATTGAAGTTGTTCTCTTCTTGTCACTCTTGTCATGGTCGCAGTGAACCACTGAAGGCCTGTTGGATGAAGTCTAAAAATTAACGGTCTTATTGTTTACGAAACAACATAAAATAAATTAAATAAATACAATTTTATATTAACAAAAAATACATAATGCAGTACTTTCAAATTTGCACTGAGTATTAAATAAGCCAAAACTACATATATAAGTATAAATACAATGCTGTGTGTTGTGTTATATAAAATTGTTTACTTGTTTCAGTCATTAGAGAGCGACCATTCTGGAGCACTGCCATTTTTAATCGAATGAATCAGTTTCAGGATTTATTTTTTTAAGCCGTGTACCAATCCTATCAGTCTCTTTTCCTGAACCACAAAGTTATGGGGATGTAAACAAACCAACACAGGTTCTCAAGTGGTGGTGGTGGTAGGACAAACATAGACACAAAGACACAGTTTGCTTACCAACCATATGGTTCTGGGTTCAGTCCCACTGCGTGGCACCTTGGGCAAGTGTCTTCTACTAAAGCCTCGGGCCGACCAAAGCCTTGTAAGTGGATTTGGTAGATGGAAACTGAAAGAAGCCTGTCGTATATATGTACATTCAGATTACTCTGTGAAATGTGATGCTTATTTATTTACATTGTTCAGAACTAATGATGCAATATCTCATAGTTTTGAGATTTTGATGATGTGTGCCGGTGGCAAATAAAATGCACCATTCGAGTGTGGTTGATGCCAGTGCCACCAAACTTCCCCCCACCCCCCGTGCCTGTGGCACGTAAAAAGCACGCACCTCACTCTCAGAGTGGTTGGCGTTAGGAAGGACATCCAGCTGTAGAAAGAAACCTTGCCAGATCAGATTGGAGCCTGGTGCAGCCCCCCCCCTCTCCCTAGCTTGCCAGTCCTTAGTTGAACTGTCCAACCCATGCCAGCCTGGAAAGCAGACGTTAAACAATGATGATGGTGATGATGGTGATGATTGTTTTATTTTTCTGAATGGCAAGTGCAAATGGCTGGACCTGGTCATTTTGAACATAAAATTGGTAGTATATTTTTGACCGGATATGGCCAGTTTAAATGCTATAGAATTAAAACAGAAAGTCTGTATCATGGAATCAAAGACAGTGGTTTCAGTCTGGTTGACATCAGAAGGGTTAAAGGGGTTGAAGTTAGAATGTATTGGTGCACTTGGAGACAACAAGTCTGTAGTCAGAAGGTTATCAACATAATTCACACATTGTTTAATGTTATATTTATTTTAAAACCTGCCACCACCACCATCACCACCACTGGCTCACAGTTTTCTGTGACAGCTGGGTAGCTCTCTGTTGGTGTAGGTAGCCAAGTGCCAGGGTATCAGGGTCTTCGCTTCACAGGTAAAATAAATATTGCTACTTGTTTGGTCTTGCTGTCTAAACTTGCTGGAGATGATTAAATTTCAAAGTTTGACATGTCGGACAGCTGACAGCTTCAATTTGATTACTATTGTAGAAAATGATGTTGTTTAGAGAATGATGGGGAGGAGGGGGTTTATCGCTTACCTCCAGTGTGTGTGTGTGTGTGTGTGTGTGTGTGCGAGATTGTTGGTAATGTGTGTGGACCTTGTGACTGTGTGTACATGGGTGTAAATGTGAGTTGGTTTGTATCAATGGATTTGTTAGTGTGTGTGTGTGTGTGTCTGTCGGGTTGATTATGTGATGATAGAAAAAATCTAAGTCATTTCTGTCTTCCCTTCCTTCATGCAAAAACCACCACCACCACCACCATTTCCATCTCACTCACCATCCACCACCAGTAACACATAACACCATCGCTACTACAACTGCTCCTGCCACCACCACCACCGCAACCACCAGTACCACCATCATCATCATCTTCTTTAGTGTCATCTGCAGTAGGAGAACCACCGTCACCACCATCACCGTCACCACCACCACCACTATGGCTACCAGTACCACTATAGCTACTACCACCACCACCACCACCACCACCACCGTCATTATCATGTTCATTGTTACTCTTTGGTCTGCTTAGCCATCCATCATATCCTTCTCCATCTTTGTTTCTTTCTCATTTTAATCTTATTACTGTTTTCCTCCCCTCCTTCTCCTCCTTCTCCTCCTCATCATCATCATCACCTCCTCCTCCTCGCCATCTCTGTTCTGTCTTCACCTACATCTTGTTTTCTTCCCATGCTCTTTTCTTCTAATCTGCCTTTCCCTACATCATTCCTTCACTGTCTTCTCTTACCTTGCCCCATGGAAGATCCTCTCCATTCCTCAGTCCTACAGCTTCTTTTGAGACAGTAGTAAGATATTTGCCTCATATTACACTTCCGCTATCTTAAAAAAAAAAAAAAAGAAAAAGACAAAAAAAAAGGGCTCTTTGAACAATAAGATGGTTGGTGTTAGGAAGGGTGGGCATCAAGCTGTAGAAAGAAACCAGACAGGAAACCTGGTGCAGTTCTTCAGCTCTGGTCTGACTGTCCAACCCAGGTCAATGTGGAAAGCAGATATCAAATGACGATGTTCAAACTGGTGGGGATGGTCACGACAGGAACTCTCTTTCATCAAGCTTCTCTGTTCAATAAGGGCTAACCTGGTGGCAAACATTAACATAGTAAAAACTGGCGGTGAGCTGGCAGAAACGTTAGCCCGCCGGGCGAAATGCTTAGCGGTATTTCATCTGCCGTTACGTTCTGAGTTCAAATTCCGCCGAGGTCGACTTTGCCTTTCATCCTTCCACACTGGGAAGGATATAATCGACTTAATCCCTTTGTCTGTCCTTGTTTGTCCCCTCTATGTTTAGCCCCTTGTGGGCAATAAAGAAATTCGTAACAACTTGTACCGCTTTCTTACCTGTCTGGATTCAGTTTGTGTAGTAAGTACAAAGTTGTAGACATCATCATCAACAACAACAGCAACACATAAAACTCTCTCCTAAGCTCCATTCATCATCATCACTGCTTTTGTTTTTCCATGCAGACCTCATAACATATTGGCATTTACAGAGGGTCTTTGCCATCTGGCACAAACAACAAAAGAAACACTGCCAACCTTAGTTCTTCTGTAAGTTATATTTTGGCCTTGGCTTTTATAATTGGATGCTATGTTACATCTTATTTTATCACCAGCACATGAAAAGTTGCCTGCTCTAGGGGTAACTAGTTCCCTCTACCTTGTATCCTTTACAGCAGTGGGTCCACATGGCCCTTGGGGTTCCACTTAAGATTTTGTTGCTATAATTTATGTGCAATACATTGGCTATATTTCTACAATACACCAGATATAATCTTTTACTTGTTTCAGTCATTTGACTGTGGCCATGCTGGAGCACCGCCTTTAGTCGAGCAAATCGATTCCAGGACTTATTCTTTGTAAGCCTAGTACTTATTCTCTGTCTCTTTTGCCGAACCGCTAAGTTATAGGGACGTAAACGCACCAGCATTGGTTGTCAAGCGATGTTGGGGGGAGGGGGACAAACACAAACACACACATATATATACATATACATATATACTACGGGTTTCTTTCAGTTTCCGTCTACCAAATCCACTCACAAGGCTTTGGTCGGCTCAAGACTATAGTAGAAGACACTTGCCCAAGGTGTCATGCAGTGGGACTGAACCCGGAACCATGTGGTTGGTAAGCAAGCTACTTACCACACAGCCACTCCTGCGCTTTATGAATACATAATTTTAAAATCTTAGTCAGGAAGTAAAAGCTCTAAATGGTTTGGTTGTTAAAAATTGATGTCAACCCAGGTTATATAATAGTTTACTTGTTAGAAATTTGCGTTGACCATGGTTCATATGGTTTGTGATGTAGCTGTTAAGAATCACTGTTGACCTAGGTTTACATGGTTCTCAGTGTCGTTGTTAGAAATGGGCACCACTTAGTGTGGTATTTTCCTCAAATGTTATTCCTCTGTTTGGTCGTTAGCTTAAAACATTCTTTATGGATTACTACAATGTTATTTTTGTTGAAAGTCCAAGAATGCAAGCTACGCTGGTGGAGATGTTATTTGGTATATTTAGACTTGATGTCAATAGGTTCCTTCCAAGAGCATATTAGACTTCATGCCAACTTTTTTTTTTCCTATTTATTTATTTATTTATTTATTTATTTGCTTGGTTATTTGTCTGCTGCTACTTGCAATGTCCCAAAAGAATTTATATTTGTTACTTTTTTTTATTTTATTTTATTTTATTTTTTAAATAGGCCAGTAATTTCTTTTTAACCACTTAAAGTGTTTCTTTTTGTTTATTTATTATCAACTGGCTTTACTCAGAAACCACACCCACTCTTGGAGTGATGTGGTTTTTTTTTGCTATCGGTACGGCAACCACAACCAATACCTTTCACTGCTTCCTAGCTCCAATTACAGACCCACCTCATTTTATCATGTTGCATCAGCTGATGTTCACATCTACATCTTCATTACAATTCTCTTGTAAATATTACTTATTTATTTATTTTTCTGTTGCATCTACCTCAGATTCCTTCAGTTTGGGAACTCTGTCTCCTTATTTATCTCTCCTTAATTTGCAAAGATATAAATTAAGAATTGCAAAAAACAGCTCATCACACCAGGCAATGGAGCATCCTTTACAACATTATTTTCATGAAGATACCGTTTATTCATTATCCCTTTTTTTTTTCTGCACCCTTTCAAAGCCTAGCCAGGCTCATGGGCCCGGGCTTCTTTCTGTTTCTATTTCTTTATTGCTCACAAGGGGCTAAACATAGAGGGGACAAACAAGGACAGACAAACGGATTAAGTCAATTACATCGACCCCAGTGCATAACTGGTACTTAATTTATCGACCTCGAAAGGATGAAAGGCAAAGTCGACCTCTGCAGAATTTGAACTCAGGATGTAACGGCAGACGAAATACAGCTAAGTATTTTGCCCTGCGCACTAACGTTTCTGCCAGCTCGTCGCCTTTCAGTTTCCGTCTACCAAATCCACTCACAAGCCTTTGGTCGACCCGAGGCTATAGTAGAAGACACTTGCCCAAGGTGCCACGCAGTGGGACTGAACCCAGAACCATGTGGTTGGTAAGCAAGCTACTTACCACACATTCACATGTTTATTTTGGGTGATCATCATCATCATCATCATCGTTTAACGTCCGCTTTCCATGCTAGCATGGGTTGGACGACTTGACTGAGGACTGGTGAAACCGGATGGCAACACCAGGCTCCAATCTAAACTTGGCAGAGTTTCTACAGCTGGATGCCCTTCCTAACGCCAACCACTCAGAGCGTGTAGTAGGTGCTTTTACGTGTCACCTGCACGAAGGCCAGTCAGGCGATACTGGCAACGGCCACGCTCGAAATGGTGAGGTGTTTGATACTTTTTTTTATGATGGTATTGTATGAATTATGGGTGGTTGAGGTTTTGTGTGATAGTCTTGCATAGTGTCTTAGTGTTTGGTGCTTTTATATGATGGTGCTGTATAAGTGTGTGGAAGTTTCATGTTTTGTCTGATGGTGTTTATAAATGCCCAGGTGTTTGGTGTTTTGTATGATAAGGCTGTATAAGCATCTGAGTTTTTGATGCAGATTGTGGTGTGCTGGTTGGTATTATTCAACAAAGGTCATCTCTGACTAAGAAGACCTATGGTTTGTATTGTTGTTTTTCCATTGTTTAACCAATGTCCTGGCCTTGACCATCTTGTACATTTATTTTAGACATACATGCAGGTGTGGTTGTGTAGTAAGAAGTTTGCTTTGAAACCTTATGGGTCTGGGTTCAGTTCCGCTATGTGGAACATTGGGCAAGTATTTTCTACTATAGCCTCAGGCTGACCAAATCATGAGTGTATTTCGAAACTGAAAAAAGCCCATCATATATGTGTGTTTGTGTCTGTCTGTTTGTCCCCATCCATCATTTGACAATCGGTGTTGATTTCTTTACATCCCTGTAACTTAGTGGTTCAGTAAAAGAAATCGACAGAATGAGGACCAGGCTTAGACGAAGAAGTACTGGCATCTGACTAAAAAAATCTTAACGGTGGTGCCCAAGCATGACCACCCTTCACCAGGAAAATAACTGAAACAAGTAGAAAGATAAAATTATAACCAGGATTATCCGTTTGTCATTCTTTTTGGATTAACCAGTCAATCATTCCTTTTCAGAACCAACTGTTAGGATTTTGATTTGGGGTACTTTTAGCTGCTATTTTAAGCAGTGACTACATAGAGGGTGCATGGCTCAGTGATTAGAGCGTCGATCTTACGATCATGAGGTTGTGAGTTCGAATCCCGGACCTGGTTGCGTGTTGTCTTCTTGAGCAAGACACTTTATTTCACATTGCTCCAGTTCGCTCAGCTGTAGAAATGAGTTGCGACATCACTGGTTGCCAATCTGTATCGGCCTTTGCCCTTCCCTTGGATAATACAGGTGGCGTGGAGAGGGGAGGCTGGTATGCATGGGCGACTGCTGGTATTCCCATAAACAACCTTGCCCAGACTTGTGCCTTGGAAGGTAACTTTCTAGGTGCAATCCCATGGTCATTTGTGACCGAGGGGGGGTCTCTGACATAGAGGGCCTCAGTGGCTCATTAATTCCCGGTTGCTGTGTAAATTCCAGGTATAGATATTTGCACAGATCTGTTTTTTTTTTTTTTTGTTTCTTTTCCCTGATACACCATGTGGAAACCTTACTGTGCAGTCTGACATTATGCAATGGATAACTGTATGCGATGCAGTGTTGCAATCTGTGCACATATTTCTTCATTTCTCATACCTCCATACCTTATATTCTCTTCATACCTTTAGCATCCAGATTACTCTGTCAAATGCAATGCTCATCTAATCGCATCATTTCGAATTAACCATGCTTTATTTTATAGCTTTGAGATTTTGATAATTTAGTTGTTTATTTTTAAAATGACATTAAAGGGTAGGTGTGAGAGGCTGAATATTTGACCCGGACATGGCTATTTTAAATGCTAAACCAGGGGTCCTCAACCATTTTCGTTAATGCACCCTTTTGATTACTATTTTATTCTGGTGGACCCCCACAGGCATTCAATGTTTAAAAATTAGTTTTATAGAAGCTGCTTTCAAAATTCCCATTTTGTTTTGCACGCATTAACTTGTGTAGGTTGAATTATTGCTAGTGCCATTGGACTGGCTCCTGTGCAAGTGGCACGTAAAATACACCATTTCGAGCGTGGCCGTTGCCAGTACCACCTGACTGGCCTTCCTGCCAGTGGCACGTAAAAGCACCCACTGCACTCTCGGAGTGGTTGGCATCAGGAAGGGCATCCGGCTGAAGAAACTCTGCCAAATCAGATTGGAACCTGGTGTAGCCACCTGGTTCACCAGTCCTCAGTTAAATCGTCCAACCCATGCTAGCATGGAAGGCAGACGTTAAACGATGATGATGATGATGATGTTAGAGAAAGAAACGAAGCTGTTTCTTGCAATACATACCAGTATATACATCTAAAGTGCAATTTTTTCTGAGGCCCTTAAAATACTGTCGTGGACCCCCAATTTACTATTTTGTTGCATAGATCTCCCACCACCTGGAATCATAAAATGGACCCCCCACCACCACCACCAAGGGGCCATATGGACCCTGGTTGAGAACTACTGTGCTTAAGGGTTAAAATGGTACAGTGTTGTTTGAAGGAAATTTGGTTGCTATTTGAAGCAGGTTGAGTAACCATGTATGGATTCACTGTTGAAAAACTTTGGAGTTAGTGGTCGCTTAATTATTCTCCTTGTAGCTACATATATCTCCTATTCTCCTCTCTCTCTCTCTCTCTTCAGCCTCTCACCCGTTTTTGTCACTCTCCTTTATATCTTTACATTCACCCCCCCCATCTCTTCCTTCCTTCCTTCCTTCCAGCTTGGCCCAATACTTTATTTAGAGCACAACAAATGCTTTATTGTTTGAATGCTCATGTGTGATGCTCCTTGTGTTTGTTTATGTGTTTACATGAGTGGATGGATGACTGTGTGTATGTGTGTGTGATGTTCTGCTGAACATCGCTGCCAATTCATCTCACAAGGTTTGTTTGTGTTTACGAGTGTGTATACATGTGTATTCCAGGCCACCCCATTCCTCCTCTGCCTCTAACTTCATAAGTTGTCTGGAATTTGTTCTAAACAACCAATGTATTAATTTGAATGGTCTAAATAGTGCTCTGTAGTGAATGAATTAATCCGGATTATAAGCATGTGCACTGTTATACAAATTAGACCCGACCTCTTTAACTGTATCCTAGTTTGAATATACTATATATAGCAATAGCTCCATTACCTCGCTCTGGACAGAAGAAAAGTATTTGATGAATACCTAACTAGACTAGAAACTTGTCAGGTTTCTGTCTTTCTCTCTCTGTGTCTCTTTTTTTTTTTTTTTTTTTTTTCATAGGTGCAGGAGTGGCTGTGTGGTAAGTAGCTTGCCTACCAACCACATGGTTCCGGGTTCAGTCCCACTGCGTGGCACCTTGGGCAAGTGTCTTCTCCTATAGCCTCAGGCCGACCAAAGCCTTATGAGTGGTTTTGGTAGACGGAAACTGAAAGAAGCCCTTGAAACGCCTAGTTTAGAATAGAAGCAGCTGATGAAGGAATAATTCCATAAGTGGCCCGTCTGTTTTCCTATGTGTTCGTTCTGTTGTCTGTAAACAAAGTCCGTTTTGCTTTTTATGTTCCCGTTCATTTTTTCTGATGTCCTCTACCCGGATATGCATCTATATATACATGTAGATGTAGGTATGTACATATATGTATGCATACATGCATATGCTCTTATATCATTTGTATTATATATATATATATATGTGTATGTGTGTTTGTGTGTCTGTGTTTGTCCCCCCACCATCGCTTGACAACCGATGCTGGTGTGTTTACGTCCCCGTAACTTAGTGGTTCAGCAAAAAGAGACCGATAGAATAAGTACTAGGCTTACAAAGAATAAGTCCTGGGGTCGATTTTCTCGACTAAAAGGCGGTGCTCCAGCATGGCCGCAGTCAAATGACTGAAACAAGTAAAAGAGAGAGAGATAAAAATTTGTGGTGTAACCGCTTTGCGTACTTTACACAGTAACTCTAAAATTTTATGTTTATTAAAAACACAGAATATCTTGCATTTCAAATTATCCAACCTGTTATTCACCGTAGCGCTAGAGATGTAGTAATGCCCTCAACATGGCTATGAAGGGCTACTGATCACATATATCTGCTCACTCAGCAGCCGCCTCTACCAAATGAGAGTCATACATATGAATAATGATGAGTGGGATATGTGATATCCAACAGTTATTTTCTAGGATGATTCCAGTTCGTATCTTGTATTTGTTCTGCTTATTAGACTACAGCGACGCTGGGACCACTGCCTTGAATGGTTTGGTCGAACACATTGACCCCATCCCCCCCAAGATCTATTTTTTTCCAAGTCTGGTACTTATGGTCGGCACCTTTCACCATGTCGCTAAGTTATGGGGATGTAAACAAACCAGCAATGGTTGTCAAGTGATGGTAGGAAGACAATCACACACTCAAAGATGTGCACACACACACACACACACACACACACACACACACACACACATATGCTCACATACACATCCACACGTGTACATGTGTGCGCACAAACACACATCTGATGGGAGTTCACACTGGTTTTGTGTATCAAATTCACTCATAAGGCATCCATTGGCCTAGAGCTTTTGTAGAAGACATTTGCTTAAGATATTGTGCAATGCAATTGAACCTGAAACCCCATGGTTGCAAAACAAGTTTCTTAACCACACAGCCATGCCTGTGTCTACGTTAGAGAAATAGAGAGGAGCTACATTGACTTAGGTATAAAGCAGGGCTGTGGAGTTGAAAGAAACTTTGACTCCGACTCCTGTACTATTGGCACTTCCAACACCAATTCCGACTCTGACTCCAACTCCTCTTTATGTAATTAAGTGATTATGGTCTACATATCTCATAAAGCCTATGCATATGCTTGTACTTTGAGTAGGCCTGTATGTTATATAAAGAATATAGATATTGTGAGTCAGAATCAGAGTCGGTATAGTTTTACCGACTCCAACTCCAGCAACCCCTTAATTGTTTCCGACTCCATGACTCCGACTCCACAGCCCTGGTGGAAAGGGGCGAGGAACATGTCATGAGGTATTTTCATTACCCATACCAGTTTTTTAGTCCCACAGCAATACAAACACACACACACACACACACACGACAGGCTTCCTTCCACAAAGTTTACATCCATCAAATTTCACTCTCAAGATTTTAGTTGGCTCAAGGATCAAAGTCTTGTACAAGAAGGACCAAACCCAGAAGGAAAGACAAGGTTACAAAGTGAACTCATTAACCACAAAGCCATGCTTGTGTTTGATAGTTTTTAGTTAATACAAGGTCAAGTGTTGCTTTCATGTACATTGTAATCTAACCCTACTTTGTAAGGACACTTTAGTTTTCAAAGAATCCTGAGTTGAGTAGGCTTTTAATGGTGTGGTATTTTCTCTTCTTAAGATGCTAACCTTTCTTCTTTATACCCCACCTCCTACACTGACATGATTTCTTTAATTATTACTGCTGATGCTGGTACTAGCATTCTCCTATTAACTATAGCCATTGTCACCGCTAATTCACTTTAATCTGTATTGTTTGAATTATCCAAAAGTTTCAATCATCTGATCTAGTTGGAGTTACCTCTCTTACATTTCCATTTCCTTTTCTTTATCTTTTTTTTTTTTTTTACATTTTAACCCTTTTGTTAGCATATTTCTGTTGAAATACACTGCCTTTGTTCCAATTAATTTCATAAAACGACTTTGACATGACAAAGCTGGTACTGGGAACATAAATTAACATGAAATTTTAATGGAAGATTTTAGATTAGATCACTTTATAACAGGAAGCTTCTAATATAGAACCAGCGACAGTCGCAGGCAAATTGGTATCAAAAGGGTTAAACATCCTGACACTAGTTTTCCTCTCTCCCAGCTGCCAGTGCTTTTGTTTGTCTGTCTTTCAACCTTCATTCAGTAGATTTATGGCCAAAGATGTTGCAGCCAAGATCACCTCTTCTTTATTTCAGCACTTACAGTACGTCGAGGACCACATTGTCTAATACTTGCTTTTTCCCTATTTCTAAGATGGTCAGCAATGATATGAAAGAGATTGCTGCTGCTGTTTCTAGCAGGTCAAACCACCATATAGAGACACCCTCAGTGACTTGATCAATTGATGTAGGCAAGTGCTGTTAGTGGATGGTACCATTGAGAAAGGAAGATTAGTGAAGAGATTATTTCAAGACATTGAATCAAATACCTGAGTTGATATATGCTGTACTACTGCAAACTTGTTCATTCTGTGTCCGTTGAACCACTTCTACCGATTGTGGTATCAGCACTAATAATGCTCTCTCATCTTTTTGTATGGTTCAAAAATTTTGATGAGCAAATCTTACTGGAGTTATATTCATTGCTTGTAGTTTTTTAGAAGTTAATCAATCCTGACTAATTATGTAAATGATGTCAGCTGACTGAAATGAGAAACGCCTGAATTCTGTTAGCCATCCTTGGATGTTGATTTGATGAAGTCTAAACTTCAAATCTCACCCTTTATAGCAACAGGACTGTTGTTAATTAACAGGTGTAGATGTGTTCAAATTTCCTCTTCAGCCACAGGATTACTCTTCATTATCAGGTGTATGAAATAAGATGGCTTTTGTATGGGACCCAAGTCTAAGCGTATTAGTCATTTGCATTTCATAGTATAGGTACTAGCATGGCTCTGTGATTAAGAGGTTTGCTTCTCAGCTACATATTTCAGGTTAAATTCCACTGTGTGATATACCATGGATTAGTTTTTTAATGAGGTCCTGGGCCCACCAAAGCCTTGTAAATGTATTTGGTAGATGGAAATGGAAAGCCTATTGTGTGTGTGTGTGTGTGTTTGTTTGTATCTCCATAAACAAGTGTCACCATCATGCAAGTGCTGTCATCCATTTCCAATCTTCTATGAAAATATGTCCAGATTGTTGCCAGTGCCGCTGGACTGGCTCCTGTGCAGGTGGCATGTAAAATACGCCATTTTGAGCGTGTCTGTTGCCGGTACCGCCTGACTGGCCTTCGTGCTGGTGGCATGTAAAAGCACCCACTACACTCTCGGAGTGGTTGGTGTTAGGAAGGGCATCCAGCTGTAGAAACTCTGGCAAATCAGATTGGAGCCTGGTGTAGCCACCTGGTCCACCAGTCCTCAGTCAAATCATCCAACCCATGCTAGCATGGAAAGCAGACGTTAAACGATGATGATGATGATGATGATGATATGGAGAAATATTATCTTGCTTGAAAACAGGTAAGGTTTGGCAACAGGGTGGGCAACAGGCTGCAGAATATCTGCCTCAACAAATTCTGTCTGACCATGCAAACATGAAAAAGTGCACATTAAAGTGATGATGATGATAACAACGAACACAACTTGCACATGATAACTTATAGATGAATATAAGTTTTGTGGTTGTTCAGCTTTATATGACATGTAACAGTTACACTTTGAAGATGTTTTGTTTCTTGACAAAACAAACCTGCCCATTACAGTTTCCCTTCATATTATCAACCACATCAGTTTCACCATTTACACTTTCATTTTATTCTTACCTTCAAAAACTCCTCCTTTAATATTTCTGTTTCTAACTTTCCCAATTGCTTTCAGAAAATTTTGACATCCAGTGCTTCTCTTGCATGAAAAATAATTTTTTAATTTTGGTATTTCAAGTAATGAATTGGGTAAAAAGTATAAAGAGTCCCTTCGGTCATGAATGCCCATGGGATTGTACCTAGAAAGTTCCCCTCTGACGCACAAGTCTGGGCAAGGTTGTTTATGGAAGACTAGCAGTCACTCATGCATTCTAGCCTTGCCTCTCCATGCCAGGGATGTTACCCAAGGGAAAAGCAAAAGCTGATACAGTTTGGCACCAGTGATGTTGTGACTCATTTCTACAGATGGCTGAACTGAAGCAATGTGAAATAAAGTGTCTTGCACAAGAACACAACACATAACCCAGTCTGGGAATTGAACTCACTACCTCATGATTGTGAGCCTGACACTCTAACCACTCAGCCAGACTATATATAATTACACACACACACACACACACACACACACACACACACACACACACACACACACACACACACACACACACACACACGCACACACATATATCATCATCATCATTTAATGTCCTCCTTCCTTGCTGACACACATGTATTTGGTGTTTTATATGTGTGTGTGTGTTTGTGTGCAGAGAATCCACCATTTGAACCCAAGTAACCAGCCTCTTCCTCCCCCCCGCCCTCTTTCTCTCTCATCTTTGTCCTTTTTTCACAAAGGTTTCTCTACCATGTATGTGACATCTCTCTTGCATGACAGCTTCATATGTCAATCACTCCTGCCAATTTACTCATTTACAACAAGGATGACTGGCCGTGCTGTCAACTAAAGGTCATATTCATTAGCATAGA
Source organism: Octopus bimaculoides (assembly GCF_046866305.1). Classification (NCBI taxonomy): domain Eukaryota; kingdom Metazoa; phylum Mollusca; class Cephalopoda; order Octopoda; family Octopodidae; genus Octopus; species Octopus bimaculoides. The sequence goes on along the minus strand of NC_142937.1, from coordinate 84,627,631 downwards.
TTTATTTATATACACTGAGATGTTTAATCACACACACACACACACACACACACAATCACTGTTTCTATTTCTCTCTTCCCTTCTCTTTCTCACTTACATTCCTCCATATGGACATTCACACATGTACACGATATAATCACACACACACACACACACATATTTGCTTACATATACACATACATACTGCAACATATACATAAATAAGATTTTACAGTAAAATGCTACATTTAGTATGTCCTGTGTGGGGGAGGGGTCTAGTCTTAAATGCTGTGGGCTGTGTGACAATGTGTGTTTGGCCTTGTGGGTTGTGTGTTGGAATCCCAGCCATGTGATCATGGTTTCAACTCCAAGACTGGGCAGCATATTTTAATGTGGTCTTGAGTAAAATCTTTCATTTCTTGTTGCTCCATTTCACCTAGGTGACACAGACACACACACTCTTTCTCTTTCTAGCTCTCTCTTTCGAATGTGTTACAGTCATTGGATTAACTGTAGTACTTAACTTTTAAGTGTTGTGCTTATTCTGTCTGTGTGTCTATTAAGGAGCTGCTACCATCCAGCATGTGACCCCTGAAGGATGTGAGGACTGTACCAACACTCAGCTGGAGCAGCACGAAATAATGTACCTTGCTCAAGGACACAATGTATCACCTGATCAAGGAATTGAACTGACAGCTTTTGAGTGTGAATCCAACATGCTACCCAGTTGGTCAAGTGCCTTACATAGTCATATATGCATGTGTGTATGTATATATGCATGTCTGTGTATATATATATATATATATATATGTATACTCTTTACTCGTTTCAGTCATTTGACTGTGGCCATGCTGGAGCACCACCTTTAGTCGAGCAAATCGACCCCAGGACTTATTCTTTGTAAGCCTAATACTTATTCTATCATTCTCTTTTGCCGAACCGCTAAGTTACGTGGACGTTAACACACCTGCATCGGTTGTCAAGCGATGTTGGGGTGACAAACACAGATACACAAACATATACACACACATACATATATATATATATATATATATATATATATATATATATGACGGGCTTCTTTCAGTTTCCGTCTACCAAATTCACTCACAAGGCTTTAGTCGGCCCGAGGCTATAGTAGAAAACACTTGCCCAAGGTACCACGCAGTGGGACTGAACCCCGAACCATGTTGTTCGTAAGCAAGCTACTTACTACACAGCCACTCCTACGCCTACATACGTATGTATGCATGTACTGCTCTTCCTTTCCTCAAAATCAGTGCTTCTCGATTATTTTTTTCACCTGTGAATCCCTTTGATTACAATTTAATTCTAGTGGACCACTTGATGATTAGAAGCTAGTTTCATAGGTGCTTCTTTCAAAATTCCTATTTTGGTTTTCGCACCCATTCAATTGTGTAGGTTTGCAGCAGCATTCTTTGATAGAACATGATTCAGTGGCTGGAAACCTGTTAAACCAAGTAAAACATGCAAGAACAAAAAAAAACCTGTGTGTCTCTTACAAAAAATACATTTGATGGAAAAGTTTTTTCATTGAAGCCCAAAGTACTGCAGTGGACCACCAATTTACTGTTTTGCTTGTGTGGATTCCCCCGAAATCTTTTATGGTCCCTCCAGGGTCATAAGGATTTTGGTTGAGAACCACAGCTCTGGATCTGCTAAGCGTGTCAAAAAAGAAAGGTTCTACATTATGTTGAACACTGTAATCTTGTATGTTTACAAGTCCAGTATGAGCATCACCACATCACGTTATGTTGTTGTTGTTGTTGTCTTTGAAGCAGATTTTTTTTATGGCCAAATGCCCTTCTTTTTCATCAACTACTCACACTTGTTTCCAAGCAAGGTAATATTTTTTTTCTCATGACCGGATATGCTTTTCGCAGAAAATTGGAAAGAAATAGCATTCATTTACAGCAATCGTGTATCAGTTTTCAAGGTCACACAAACACTCGCATGCTCCCCACCTCACACACATGCACATGAGTGAGTGACTGGGCAAACCGAAGTATGAGGCACTCCCCACACTTGGTAGGAGTTAAACGTATCTTTTAATAACAGTGACTGTTATTAAATTATATATATATATATATATATATATAAAATATATAGTTTTAGGGAAAATAACCAAGTTTCAAGAACTCATCGATGAAAATCCACTATCACATATAGAAAAACTAACAATTAAAAGCACAATAAATGAGTATAATATAAAGCAAAGTAAATATCATAAGATAAATATAATATGATATTTACTTTGCTTTATATTATACTCATTTATTCTGCTTTTAATTGTTAATTTTTCTATATGTGATAGTGGATTTTCATCGATGAGTTCTTGAAACTTGATTATTTTCCCTAAAACTATATATTTTATATATATTTTATCTATAAAGCTCAATTTAATTTTAATTTTTTATAAATTGATTTTAATTGAGTTTTTACCTGTAATTTTGGATTTTGTCCCTAATATATATATAATATATATATATAGTGCGTGCAACAGACTTCTTTCAGTTTGTTTTTCCCAAGTCTACTCACAAGGCTTTGGTCTTACGATAGGTCATTCAAAACACTAATAAATATTTTCTTAGCTGCTGTTAGTGTAATTGATTTACCAATGGAGTTGCACAAATCAAACACATCGATAAACGAAACACTGATTTTTTTTTATGTATTACATAACTATTTGAGCTTTTTGTGTGTTAAACCTTGTATATTTCTGATATACTTATTTAGTGAACTGTGATTGGGTGAAAGGTAAAGTTTACTTCGATTAAATTTCAGTTCAGAATACCCTGTACTGTTCTATCTTCGATGTCTTCTAACCTGATTTAGTAATCACAATGTCTTGGGCCAACACAAAACCAGTTTTTCCAGTCAATAACACTGGTTCCAGAGTTTATTTACTTTATTTCTGCAAGATAGTAGCAAGCTGGCCAAGTAGATAATATTTTGATCTACTTAGCCTTTAGCCGAGTTCAAATTGTTGTATTAGGTTTTATTACATTGCCTCAGTGCTTCTAGCCACAAAGAGGTAAATAGGTACCATCATATCAGACAGGTGTGTTCCTTGTGAAAGAAGTTAGCCTTACCTGAAGAGAAATTCATCTCTCATCTGTTTCTTACTTTGAAGTTGCCGAACCAATACTGACCTTTGATGACCTCCTTTGGGACATAAATGGATATCTTTTCATCTGGAACTTCTACAGAATGGAAGTGAAAGTAAACCTCAATAGGCTTTGAATTCCAAAGACTGAAGAAGGAAACTAAATGAATGTGACTCATTATAGACTGTTAATTAGTGTTAATGAAAACTCCCTCGTTGGTTTAACTTGTTTATAATTCAATCTCACTGGTGAATGCAGCCATTGATTCAAGGATGACTTGCCTCTATTTGCCCGTTGTGCTACACTGAACATGCTAATTGCACACGCTCTCTCTTCTGAAGCTAAGCTGACTCACTCACTTCTCCTGACGACCACTTTCCCTGTTTTGTAGTGGTGCTTTATCATGGGGTTGCAGTAAATGTGTGTCATTATGTTCTGGTGCTGAAATATTTGTCGTTGTTGAACCATGTCGTAGCTGTGAAACTACGTGGTGACTGGACATGTAGTAGTTGTGTAACCATGAGGTAGTCATGTGGCAGTCGCGTGACTGTGTGGCAGTTGCATGACCATCCAGCGTTGCATGGACATGCAGCAGTTGCATGGCAGTGCAGCAGTTGCTCAACCGTGCAGCAGTTGCACGACCATGTGGTAACCATGTGACGGTCATGTTACCATGTGGTGGTTGTATGAGCTATTGTTTTAGTGTGCTCTTCTTTCAACATGTACTGTATTTATTGATTTAATAATGGTGTAGGAGTGGCTGTGGGGTAAGTAGCTTGCTTACCAACCACATGGTTCCGGGTTCAGTCCCACTGCGTGGCACCTTGGGCAAGTGTCTTCTACTATAGCCTCGGGCCAACCAAAGCCTTGTGAGTGGATTTGGTAGACGGAAACTGAAAGAAGCCCATTGTATGTATATATATATATGTATATATATATATATATGTATATATATATATATATATATGTATATATATATATATATATGTATATATATATGTATGTGTGTATACGTTTGTGTGTCTGTGTTTGTCCCCTCAACTTCGCTTCACAACCATTGCTGGTGTGTTTACTGCTACTTATTGCCTTGCTCTTGTGTAACTCCTAAGTTATGGGAATGTAAGCAAACTGCACTAGGGAAGGGACAAAGACACACACACACATGCACACATGCACATGCATGAAGGCTTTCACACTTTCTATCTACCAAGCATTGGTCAGCCCAGGACTATAGTGGGTGACATTTTCCTGAGGTACTGCATTATGGGGCTGAACCTGAGACCTTGTGGGTGCAAAGCTCCAAATACTACCCATTGGCACTGAACCTAGCACCTCGTAATTCCATCGCTAGCCATGCAAGTGTCCATCATGTGATTATGTGTATAAAAAAATAATTAATGAATGCGCCCTTTTAAAGCCTAGCCAGACTCATGGGCCCGGTTTCCCGGTTTCAATGGCGTATGTGTTCCCCAGCTGGACGGGACGCCAGTCCATCGCAGCGTTGCTCATTTTTGCCAGCTGAGTGGACTGGAGCAACATGAAATGAAGTGTTTTGCTCAAGGACACAACGCGTCGCCCAGTCCAGGAATCGAAACTGCAAACTTACAATCATGATGCTGACACCCTAACCGCAAAGCCACGCGCCTCCACGGTTATGTGTATGGGTCAACCTAATCCGTTTTGAGTGGGATTAAGCTGACAGAAGTTCTTTGGAAACCTGTTTGATAGATGACACCTGTGATTAAAGAACCATTCTTGCCAGACTCTGTGGTATGGGTGCTTTTATCTGAGAATTACATTAACCATTTAGCATTCAGATTATTGAATGTATTGGAGATGAATTGACTAAACCCTTCAAGGTAGTGCCCCAGTCCAAGCAAATGATTAAACAACATAAAAAAAAAAGTCTCCAAAGTTGACAGATGACTCACTAGCAGTATGTGTGTGTGTAGGTGTGTGTGTGGTGTTGAAGTCGTGTTGCAGTGTGTTCGTAATGTATACCTAGCTAGTAAATAGTTCAAGGTGCCGTTGTGGCTGTGTGATACGAAGTTTGCTTCCTAACCAGATGGTTCTGGGTTCAGTCTCACTGCATAGCAACTTGGACAAGTGTCTTCTTCTATAGCCTTGGGCTGACCAAAGTGGATTCGGTAGATAGAAACTGAAAGAAGCCTGTTGTATATATGTATATATCTATCTGTATGTGTGTTTGTCTTTGTCTGTCTTTGTCCCCATCACCTCCTGACAGTGTTGGTGTGTTTATGTTCCTTTGACTTTGCGGTTTGGCAAAAGAGACCAATAGAATAAGTACCAGGCTTAAAAAAATAAGTCCTGGAGTTGATTTGTTTTTCTCACTAGTAGTAGTAGCAGCGAGTGAAAAACCCTTTAAGGCAGTGCTCCAGCATGGCGACAGTCAAATGACTGAAATGAGTAAAAGAATAAAAGAATATATTAACACTACATTATTGCTATGTCTGGCTACAAGTTTGACATATAATTTCAGAAAAAATGGGCTGTTGCTGCATACTGTGCTCATGTATTAATAAATCTTCAATAAGATTTTATATTTAGTCCTCTTAAATGTCCAGGCATTTTAGGTGATCATTTGGTTGGCTGGTTTGTCGGCTGGTTGGTTGGCTGGTCGCTCAGTCGGGTTGTGTATGTGTGTGCGTGAGTGATGGTGGTGGTGATGGTGAGCTGTGACCGTTTTCTGCTTGGATAATAAGACAGTAAGTCGTTATATGACTAATGGTTCACTGTTACCTTTTTTTTTTACTTCAGCAAATTAGAAACCGTTTTTTTCCACTGGCCATCTGTGCGTATGCGTAAGTGTGTGTGTGTATATGTGTGTATGAATGTGCATTTGTGGCTCTGTGTGTTTATATCATTATGTGCTCTACTGCATCTGTCTATATGCACTGTATGTGACTATATATGTACACATCTTTATGTGTGTGTATATATATATGTTATGTGTATGTACTTACATTCCAAGCAAAAATACTCAGAAAATATTTGTCTTGAATCAGAACAATAATATGTGGACATACATACAATAGGTTTTGGTGTTTCTTTTTCTCACTAGTTGTAGTAGTAGTAGTAGCGAGTGAAATTGTAGTGGCCGTTGCCGGTGTTATATAAATGGCACTCGTGAAAGCATGTTTGTGGCCGTTGCTGGTGGAATGTAAATGGCACCTTGCTGGTGTTGTGTAAATGGCACCCGTGCCAGTGGCGCGTAAAGAACACCCGTTACACTCCTGGAGTGGTTGGTATTAGGAAAGGCATCCAGCTGTAGAAACCATGCTCCAGCCAGGCTGCAGTCAAATGACTGAAACAAGTAAAAAAGCAAAAGAGTATGCACACACACATTGATTTCAAATTTTGACACAAGGTCAGCAAGTTTGGGAGCGAGTTAAATCATTTACATCGACCCCAGTGCCCTACTGGTACCTATTTCAACCCCGAAAGGATGAAAGGCAAAGTCGATCTTGGTGGCGTTTGAACTCAGAACCTAAGGATGGATGAAATAGCACTTAGCATTTTACCTGGCTTGCTAATGATTCTGCTACCTTGCTCCCTTAAGGTGAACGAAATGCCACTAAGCATTTTGCTCGGCATGTTAACGATTCTGCCAGCTCGCTGTCTTATCTCACACGCATAAATAAAAATAATAAATGCACCCTTTTAAAGCCTAGCCAGGCTCATGGGCCCAGTTTCCCGGTTTCAATGGCGTATGTGTTCCCCAGCTGGACGGGACGCCATTGCAGTCCGTTGCAGTAGTTAATTAATGCATTCTTAGATATAGCATGTTTGATTAAAAGATGCTGAGGTTACAGCTGGTGTTTTCCATTATAGGTCTGCTTAATTAGAAATTACTTGGGGCTAAATACCAACTACAATGTAATTTATCATCGTTATTCCTCTGGCTAATTGCAGGTGTTTTATTCTTTTACTTGTTTCAGTCATTTGACTGTAGCCATACTGGAGCGCCACCTTTGGTCGAGCTAATCGACCCCCAGCACTTATTCTTTGTAAATCTAGTACTTACTCTATCGGTTTCTTTTGCCGAACTGCTAAGTTACGGGGGACGTAAACACACCAGCATCAGTTATCAAGTGATGTTGGGGGACAAACACAGACACAATAAATAAGCATTACATTTATCAGAGTAATCTTAATGCTAAAAGGTTTAACTGACCATATCTGACCTCTCACACCTACCCTACAATGTCGTTCTAAAAATAAACAATCACATCATTGAAATCTCGAAGCTACAAGATAATGCAGGATTAATAAGCATTACATTTAACAAACTAATCTTAATGCTAAAAGGGTTAGAGATAAACTTTTTATAACATGATGTTGTAGGAAGATTTTTTTCTCTCTCTCTAAATCCATGGCATATCACCTAAAGTTCGTCATCTGTGTGTCACTGCTGATGTGGTCTTTTATCACTGTCTTATGTAGATCTTCAGTACTTGATCTTTGTATTTTACTGTTATTTGAACTGCCAGCTAGTTACTCACCACATATGCAGTTTCAACTGACCAAAATTTACAGAACAACAACAATAATCACATATAAACATACCACTTACTCACAGCCATAAGCAGACATGTTACAGTCACACAGACACACACACCATACTCTCACATACACACGCATGATTGTAAGGCTTACTATATGAGTGTATGTACATCTACACATAGCTGTGTAGTCATATGCACACATAACTGCATGTGCTGATTGGTACACATCGTCGTTGTGGCACTCCGTCGGTTATGACGATGAGGGTTCCAGTTGATCTGATAAACGGAACAGCTTGCTCATGAAATTAATGTGCAAGTGGCTGAGCACTCCACAGACACGTGTACACTTAATGTAGTTCTCGGGGGATATTCAGCGTGACACAGTGTGACAAGGCTGACCCTTTGAATTACAGGCACAACAGAAACAGGAAGTAAGAGTGAGAGAAAGTTGTGGTGAAAGAGTACAGCAGGGTTCGCCACCATCCCCTGCCGGAGCCTCGTGGAGCTTTAGGTGCTTTCGCTCAATAAACATTCACAATACCTGGTCCGGGAATCGAAACTGTGATCCTACAACCACGAATCTGCTGGCCTAACCACTGGGCCATTGTGCCTCCACATTGTTATATATATATATGATAGATCGCCAGCCACTACACATTAATTTCATGAGCAGACTGTTCCGTTTATCAGATCAACTAGAACCTTTGTTGTCATAACCAACGGAGTGCCACTACGACAATGTATACCAATCAACACATGCAGTTGTCTGTGCATATGACTACACAGCTATATGTCTATGTTCTACTTCATGAAGTTCTACTTCATGGCTGACTAGTGGTAGTAAGATCATAGAATGGGGTCAAAGATAACCATGCAAAGAAATGTTGTACATCTAGAAGTATCTGATGCTACTTATATGTCTAAACTGTACCATTTGTATTTGACAGATGATCAACAATAAGGGGCTCTCTTATTTTTAATGTGGATCTCTAATATAGGCACGTGGGGTGGATGGGGCTTGGGGCTTATATTTTGGGGAAGTAAGGTCATAGTTAGTTCATTGGCTTCGGTATTTGACAAATATCTAATTTAATGACCTCTGGGGGGATGAATGGCAAAATTGACCTCAGTGGAAATTGAACTCAAAACACTAAGTAATAAGTACTGTCTTGAGTCCTGGGATGATCCCAGGATAATGCATTTACAGCTGAGTAAACTGGCGCAATGTAAAATGAAGTGTTTTGCTCAAGAACACAACTCACTACCTGGTTGGGGAAATGAAACCACAATCTTGTGATTATGTGAGTGCAACACCTGAACCCAGTGTTTCTCAATCTTTTTACCTTTGTGTAACCCTTAAAATGAATGACATGTCTCAAGGAAACCCTGCACAAAAAAAATTATATACCATACGTTTCAAATATTGTTTTCATTGTAGTTCATCTGATAAATATAATAATATATATATATATATATATATATATATATATATATATAATGTCCTTTGATTAATTTTAATCCTTTAATATATATATATATATATATATATGTCCTTTGATTAATTTTAATCCTTCAGCTATTTAATGCTTTTTGTGGGGCCTGCAATTACCTATACTATTGATTCTGTTATCATCATTTTTAAATTGTTACACGAGATAATAATATAGTCAACGATATCTTTGCAAATTATTTTTTCATTAATTATTTGCTCTGTGTGTGTGTGTGTGTGTGTGTGTATATATATATATATATATATATATATATATAAACGATCATGAAATTAGCATTAGCTTATCTCACTCTTTCTCGTGGAACCCCTAGGAATCTTTTGTGGAACACCGGGGTTCTGGAACCCCATTTGAGAAACGCTGCCCTAGCCAGTGAGCCATGCATCTTCACCAGAATGTAAAGGGATGCAACTAAATGCTGCAAAATATTTTGCTTGTTTGTTTGGTAATACATTCTCTGCCATTTCAGTTCTGATGTTGTTGGTACCAATGCCTGTGAATTGAAATTACATTGTCAGGAGTTGAAAACCTTATTAAAACCAGTGTATAGTAACTTCTTGGTACAACATAATACTGAATGTCAGATATGTAGCATTTATGCTTGACATTTGTGGAATTAACAATAGGAAGAGTGAGTGATGTGTGTGTGTGTGTGTGTGTGTGTGTGTGTGTGTGTGATGAGCTTTCGGTTAAAAAAGAGACACAAAAAACAATAGTAATCTTAATGAAGTTTACAAACCAGAGAAAAAAAAAAAATGAATGAAATATAGAACAGAAAACTGTCATCAAGTTGTTACAGACAGCCAGATAATGTACCAAAAAAATGTCTGCAATATTGTTTTAATACATTCTGTGTAACTAAGCACATTGTAATTCTATTTTGAAAGCAATTTCATTACCTTCCACAGTTAACAAATGCCCTCAATTGAGGACTTTCTCACAAAGTTGTTCATAGGCTGTTTGATTTTACTGTGTCAGTGGAACCCACTCCTACACATATTAACCCATTAATGCATAAGAGTCCAGAAAAATGGATGCAGGAATAATTACTATTAGTTGTTTTGTATGTGTGTATAACTGGTTTGTTTGTACGCAGCGCTTGCTCACTCATAGAGCTCTAGTTTAGAGGCAGACTGTTCCAAAAATAATCTTAATAGGTAGTTTATTTAACAAGCAATAGTAATTTTTCCTGTATCCTTTTCTCTGGATGCTATGCATTAATGGGTTAATTGTAACATACCTCAGAGCTTCCTTGTGTTTCCAACATTACTACGTCAGCAATTTAATCAATGTCACTGGATGTTATCTCGAAGCCAAGCCAGGTATGGCTATCAGCACGTTAATGATAACCATATTTGATTTTCCAAAAACCACCTTTCAGGCCTAGATGTTGTTTACATGCAATTTACATGCCCGTGTCTTTCTCTCTCTATCTCTCTCATTGTTGTTGTTGGCACTCCGTCGGTTACGACGACGAGGGTTCCAGTTGACCTGATCTACGGAACAGCTTGCTCGTGAAATTAACGTGCAAGTGGCTGAGCACTCCACAGACACGTGTACCCTTAACGTAGTTCTCGGAGATATTCAGCGTGACACAGAGTGACAAGGCTGACCCTTTGAATTACAGGCACAACAGAAACAGGAAGTAAGAGTGAGAGAAAGTTGTGGTGAAAGAGTACAGCAGGATTCGCCACCATCCCCTGCCGGAGCCTCGTGGAGCTTTAGGTGTTTTCGCCCAATAAACACTCACAACGCCTGGTCTGGGAATCGAAACCGCGATCCTATGACCGCGAGTCCGCTGCCCTAACCACTGGGCCATTGCGCCTCCACTCTCTCTCTCATACACACACACACACACACACACATACATACATGCACACTCTCTGCTGGATGAAGCTCTGATAACTTGGTCATCTCAACAACAGCACTGTTACCATGTTAAAAAACATACACCACTAGCCTTTGCTGATCAGGAAAACCAAATGAGTAAAACCTTCAAATTACTGCTCTCTCTCTTGTCCAAGCAAATCTACATCATGATCAATTAGGCCTCCCCTGATAGTGTAGAAGCTTTAGCTCTGAAAATCTGCTGACCCTATACAAGACATCTGCGTACCTCACACATAACATATTGCTTAGTTATTGTTGACAGAGCAGCTTTTGTACACATATATTCAGATATACACACACCCATCTAAACCTCATTTCAATGAGATTATCACCCAACTTATTGGCTTGCCCTCCCCCTGTCTGTGTGTGGCATTACAATCACGATTGTTTCCAACACAGGCAGGAGGTCAGAAATTGTGAGAAATTTTGAAATTTTTTTTGAGTGATGTCTAGAAGAATGTTGAGCTTTATTTGATAACCAGTTGATTTAGCAAGCGAGGCTTCATATCAGTGAGTGGAGGCCGGTGCGCATTGGTGCCGTTGGGAGGTAGGCCCTGAAATGGCACACATTCTCTCCTAATGACCCCAGACACTTGCTGGTTTCCGGTATGTGGAGCTTTCGAGTGGTAGCACTTGCACATGCAAGTTATTTGCAAAACATCGATTGCGTTATCTGATTGGTATTTTATTTTTATCCATCTTGAAAAGATTAATAACAAAGTTGACACTGGTGGAATTTGAACTTAGAATGAAACGAGCTGGAATAGATACTGCAAAGTACTTTCATCCACTGCTCTAATGATTCTGCCAACCTAAGATTCCTACTCTTCTCACTCACCAAGTTGAGAACCATCCATGTCACTCACTCACCTCCACCTCTGCTACTTCTTTTCATCATCCATTTTCTGTGCCTCTGTGGCCCCAAACCTCCCTGCATCAAATTCTTTACTAGAAACCTTATATCCTGTGCTGTAGCCATCTGGAACTTCAACAATCAACAAACACCTACTTTTTCTTTACATTTATCATCATTGTTTTATCATCCACATTTTTGTGCTTGTATGGGTTGGACAGTGATGACAGGAAAGGTATCCTGTCATCAACAATTCTTAGGTGTTTCCAATCTATAAAAAATTCAATTGGAATCTTAATGGCATTAAAGAGCTTGCTAACAACATGGCCCTTGCTCTGCTCTTTGAAAACAAAATTTATTTTTTTTAAAAAGAGGAAAAGAAAAAAAAATCTATTTCAAGTTTTGGCACAAGGCCAGCAATTTCGGCGGTGGGGACTTGTCAGTTACATCAATCCCAGTGTTCAACTGGTATTTATTTTATCGACTCCAAATGGATAAAAGGAAAAGTCGACCTCCGTGGAATTTGAACTCGGAATGTAAAGACAGAAAAAAAAATGCTTAGCCGCATTTTGTCTGGAGTGAATAATGATTGTAAAATAACAAATTCTCAAATCACAAACACCCACTTTCAGTATTTAAGGACACAGGACGCAGTAGAAAGTACATTTTAATGTCACCAATCTGGTATTTAATTCTCTGTCTTTCCAGGAAAAAAAAAGCACACAAAACAAAAGAAAAAATACAAAGAAACTATTAGAATAAAGACTTGTAATTCACCCAGAAACACACTTTTGTGTCTTCATAGTCATTGCCGTAATCTTGACAACAACAGATTAATTACCGATCTTCTGTGTTACAAAGCAAGTTCCACATACTTTTCATGCCTTATTCTCTCCATTAAAATAGAGAAGCTGAAATTTATCAAAATTGGTAACCCGTATCCTCCTTCGGTTCCCTGTTCTTTGATTTCAATGTACTCGTCTCTTCTCTTTTAATTCTCCCCAACTGAATAGACATATAATTAAAGGCAATCCAATCACGACCACCCTATCATTTTAGAAATGTTCTGATTGCTGTTGTTATTTACTTCAAGCTCATTGCTGATCCAGGGGACCTGTATTCAAGGGAATTCAGCATTAACTAGTCACAGTATATCTAAGGCAACATTCAATGTGTCCTGCCCTTTTCTAAGATGTCAGGATTTGATTTAGCAATGTGGCTGTTATTTCTAGCAAGTCAAATGTCTCCCTACAGGCATGGTTGTTTTCTAGTCTTTTAGTGATGGAATTAACATAATTCTTTATATTTCAGTGTAATTGAGTCTCTTTCAGACCCTCCCCTCTACCCTTATTTGCCAAGCCGACACATATTCTTAATCATTAGTCGTATATTTGTTTCAGTCACTGGAGTGTGGCCATACTGGGGCAGGCATCCTTTGAAGGATTTAGTCAAACAAATCAACCCCGGTACTTCATTTCTTTTCCTTATCTAAGTTTGGTACATAATTGTCGGTCTTTTTTTTTTTAACCAAACTGCTTAGTTATGGGGATGTAAACAAACCAGCCCCAGTTGTCAAGAGGCAGAAGCAGGGAGACACACACGCACACGATAACCCGCATCCTTCTTCAGTTTCCTGTTCTTTGATTCAGATGTACTTGTCTCTCCTTTAAGACCCCCTCAGTGAACAGATATAATTAAAGGCAATCTGATCATGACCACCCTGTCGTTTTAGAAATGATGTTGTTGTTGTTATTTAGTCCAAGCTCATTGCTGATCCAGTTGTCAAGAGGTGAAAGGACGGACGGACGGACACACACATACACACACACACACACACACACACACACAAGTACATACACACATACATACATTTATACATACTAGATTCAACCCCATTGCGGTGTCTTGGGTAAATGTCATTTTCTCTAGCCTTGAATCAACTTGCACTGAATGAGTGAAATCGGGTAGATGGAAACTGTAGAGAAACCTTCCAGGTGAATTGTACCTGTAATTCAAGAGACACAGCCTTGTCACACTATTATGTTGATATTTGCTTGCACCTTTTGAGCATTGGGCCTCACAGAGGCAATGACAAATGACCAAGACCTTCAGCAATATGCTGTGCTTGAGAAGAAGACCCATCAAGTCAAGGGTAATCGTAGCCGTGGCAGATACTGGTGGCCCGTGAAAGAACCCGTTACATTCTTGGAGTGGTTGGCGTTAGAAAGGGCATCGAGGTGTAGAAGCTTTGCCAAATCAGACTGGAGTTTGGTGCAGGCCCTCCCCTCCTCCCCCAGCTTACCAGCCCTGGTCAAACCGTCCAACCCATGTCAGCATGGAAAACAGACATTAAATGATGATGATGAATTTCATTAATAGTTCACATGTGCGTGGAATGCTTGTTAATTCAAGAGCAAGTAATTCACTCGATCAAACAAATGGATTTTCATCAAACGACCGAGATCCCACCACCAGCCACCACCGCTGCTGCTTTTAATAAAATAATATCAGAACACATTTCAAGAACTACATTCCTATCAATTCATTCCAGCTTGTCTAGCTGATGAAAAATGGGGGGAAAAAAAAAAAGAAAGAAAAAAAAAATAATAAATAAATAAAAATAGAAGAAGACAGCCACAAACTGCATATGAAACAAATAAAACTGATTCTTCAAGTAACTAAACATGGAAATAACTGGAAATAACTGAAAAATAAAAATAAAATTGGCATATAGTTATAATTAGCATAAACTAAAAAAAAAAAACATTTTACAATTAGCCATGCTAATGACTTTAACAATGACCATGTTAAATCACATATCACAGTAACCATTTTCAAACAATGAGGAAATTCATTGATGAAATGTTTTCCCAAAATTAGTCACCGAAATTCTATATAAATGAACCAAAAATACGAAAGATGAGATACATGCCTACTTGCAGATCATGACCTTGACATCATTTTCCCATTAAATGCCTGAAAAATAATTGGGAAATACCCAAACTGAAGGTCTTGAAACTGTACAAAAATGATTAATATAGGTGCAGGAGTGGCTGTGTGGTCAGAAGCTTGCTTCCCAACTAGATGGTTCTGGGTTCAGTCCCATTGTATGACACCTTGGGCAAATGCCTTCAACTATAGCATCGGGCTAAACAAAGCCTTGTGTATGGATTTGGTAGACGGAAACTGAAAGAAGCCCGTCATATGTGTACAAATAGAATCATATCTTTATTTTAGATCTCACCTTAAAAATCCAACAATTGTTTCAATTGCATTAACATATGCACATCCCATTTTTTCTTACATATATATATATATATATATATACATATATATATATATATATATATATATATATATATATATATATATATAGGCGTAGGAGTGGCTGTGTGTGTGGTAAGTATCTTGCCTGCCAACCACATGGTTCTGAGTTCAGTCCCACTGCGTGGCATCTTGGGCAAGTGTCTTCTACTATAGCTTCAGGCCGACCAAAGCCTTGTGTGTGGATTTGGTAGACGGAAACTGAAACAGCTCGTCGTATATATATATATATATATATATGTGTATGTGTGTTAGTGTGTCTGTGTTTGTCCCCCAAACATCGTTTGACAACCGATGCTGGTGTGTTTACATCCCCGTAACTTAGCGGTTTGGCAAAAGAGACTGACAGAATAACTACTAGGCTTACAAAGAATAAGTTCTGGGGTTGATTTGCTCGACTAAAAGGTTGTGCTCCAGCATGGCCGCAGTCAAATGACTGAAACAAGTAAAAGAGTAAAAGAGATTAAAAGAGATATATTAGGTAAGTGCTGTGAGTAATTACTCAGAGTAGGAAGTTGGTGATGTTTATGTAGTAAAACACACAAAAAAAAAAGCGAAACACAGGTGCGCGACTGAGTTGAAGGCAGATTTCACTGCACAACACCTTAGGCAAGTGTCTTCTCTCTTGCTCTGGTCAGTCAGACACACACACACACACACACACACACACACACACACACACACACACACACACACACACACACACACACACACACACACACTCACACGTGAAAGCATAGCTGACCATGGGAAAGTATTACCTTACTGAGAAACAAGTGAGGGTTTGTGACAGGAAGAGCATGCAGCTGTAGAAAATCTGCTGCAGTAAATTCTGTCCAACCCATGCAAGCATGGAAAAATAAATATTAAAACAATGATTATGATGACAACAGGCTTCCTCACAGTTTCCTTCTACCAAAGTTACTCCCTGGGGTTTATTGTTGACGATGTTTGCCCAAGGTGCTGTGCAGTTGGACTGAACCTGAAAATCTTTCCATTTAAATCTGTTTTGTGTTTTTAACTGAGTATGGATTTTAATTATGGTCCCAAATCAGTTGTGTTGAGTTAACGAGGGTAGAAATAATTCAGCTTTGCGTT
>NC_142937.1:84581325-84606325 GCF_046866305.1 Octopus bimaculoides | reverse complement strand
ATTCCCAGGTATCTCTTCCATTGAGAACTATGCTCTGAGAAAATAACTAGATAAGATCTTACAAACTGAAGTCAAGATACAAGGACTGTTTAAATCTGATCTCAAAAATGATGATATGATGATATGCATGTGGAATGTTGAGAAGATATCGCAAATGATAGGGCTTCATATACAGGAAAAAAATATACTGTATACATCTTTACATTTTGAATAGAAAGTGCATTAAGCATGCAAAATTAAAATGAGATGCAAGGAGAAGAACCCACCCTTGATGTAAATAATCTTTACAAATGTTCAGTCTGTGAACAAGTTTTTTTATGTCAAAGACAGGTCACATTAACTATTCTCGGGAATATGAACCAAAACAAGCTAATGGAACTTTGCCATCTGAAAGACTATGTCTGACAATTATGTAACAACTGATGCCTTTCAATAAGTGATTTGCAGATACCTCTCTATTACCCCCACCCACTCATTTAAGGGGGTTTGTCACTTGTGTTACATAGTTCCCTCCCAAGTGTTGGTGCCATGAAAACAAAACCATCCAGTATACCCTGTGGAGTGGTTAGCATTAGGAAGGGTATCCAGCTGTAGAGGCCATGCCAAAACGAACAATGAAGCTTAACACACTTCTCCAACTTATGGGACCCTGTTGAACCATCCAACCATGACAGCATGGCGGACAACATTAAATGTCTCTGAAAACGATGATATATGTACACACAAGCACACACACAAACCTACAAGCATACATAGAAGCACATACACACACAGGTGTCTATGTGTACATTTATATACGAGGACGCGTGCGTTTGCACACACACACACACACACACACACATGTATATATTAGTCCTCCACAATTAAGAAACGAAATACTTGAGAGAACTTATCACTTCAAGTTGAGTCAGTGTTTGTACGACGTATCAGTGTTCTTTTACGCACATACAAACATTGCTGGCACTCCTGTTGATAGTGAATAAGGCAGGTGTTTAGCATGTTCACTGTTGCATGATATCGGTGACACAACTGGGCCAGTGGTGTGATCTATTCTCTGTGGAGTGCACAAACCTCTCTTGCTTTTCAATGAATATGGTGTCACTGTTTGTTTTATAGAAAGCAGTATGAGTCTGTGTGTGTGTGTGTGTGTGGTGTGTTTGTTTGTGTGTTGCTATGCATGTCTGTATGTGGGTATCTGGGCTTTGTGAGTGAAATAGGTGAAATACAACTCAGTGCATGTATGTATGTATATATATGTATATATATATAATATATATATATAATATATATATATATATATATATGTAGACATATATATGAGAAATATATGTATATGTATGTCTTATGTGTTGGATAATGTGAGTGTGCCTACATGTCTATTTACATACATACATTCATATATATATATATATATATATATATATATATATATCTATATATATATATATATATCTGTGTATAAATCTGTAGAGAGGCATTTTATATAATTTCTATTCTCCCCCTCTCTCCCCTCTCTCCCTCCTCCCCTCTCTCCCTCCTCCCCTCTCTCCCCTCTCTCCCTCCTCCCCTCTCTCCCCTCTCTCTCCCCCTCCCCCTCTCTCACCCTTTCTCTCTGTATGTATGTATGTATATATATATATATATATATATATATAAAATCATCATCATCATTATTTAATGTTCGCCTTCCATGCTGACATAGGGACATGCATATATACATGTAACGTGAGTGTGAGTGTGTGTGTGTGTGCTCCACATAGATCACTCTATCAGCAACAAAGCACTTGCCAAGAACAAAGCTGTTATCTGTCCCAGAATACCGGCTTTGTTTGTTAAGTATTTTTATAGATACATGTTTGTTATCAATTTATAATAGGCTTAGGTAGATGACATATATTGTTACTCTCTCTCACACACACACCATCATCATCATAATGGTTTTAGTGCCTACTTTTCTAGGCTTGTATGGGTTGGATGGAATTGAAGTAGATGTTCTATATGCTTTTCCTGTCACCAACCCTTTTCTTTTCAATTGCCTGGTTGTTACTATATAATCAAGGCGGCTGTGTGGTAAGTAGCTTGCTTACCAACCACATGGTTCTGGGTTCAGTCCCACTGCGTGGCACCTTGGGCAAGTGTCTTCTTCTATAGCCTTGGGCCGACCAAAGCCTTGTGAGTGGATTTGGTAGACGGAAACTGAAAGAAGCCCGTCGTATATATGTATATATATATATATGTGTTTGTGTGTCTGTGTTTGTCCCCCTAGCATTGCTTGACAACCGATGCTGGTGTGTTTATGTCCCTGTCACTTAGTGGTTCAGCAAAAGAGACCGATAGAATAACTACTAGGCTTACAAAGAATAAGTCCTGGGGTCGATTTGCTCGACTAAAGGCAGTGCTCCAGCATGAGCGCAGTCAAATGACTGAAACAAGTAAAAGAGTATTGAACTGAGCCTATTGTTTCCTTATATTGTTGAGAAGCTTTCAGGATTGTTTTTGCTCCTCTAAAGACAATTGCTGATTGTCTTTCCTCATAGGAGGACTTCGGCATTCTTTGAGAGATAAGTTGTCAGGTAAAAAAATAACATAGGAAGGCATAAAATAGGTTGAGATGAAATCCCAGAATGCTGGACTTTAGAGATGAAATGATGGATGTGACAATGAAATATGTAGTGATATGCTTTATAATAGACCTGTGTAACTCCTGTCAACATGAACAAA
Organism: Octopus bimaculoides; assembly: GCF_046866305.1. Classification (NCBI taxonomy): domain Eukaryota; kingdom Metazoa; phylum Mollusca; class Cephalopoda; order Octopoda; family Octopodidae; genus Octopus; species Octopus bimaculoides. The sequence continues at coordinate 84,603,604 of NC_142937.1, read as the reverse complement.
ACATTTCAAGCCTTTAAGCCATTTCGTGATGCGTTTCCATAATGTTCAAAATATTAAAGTTTGTTGAGCTATACAAGTAAAATAATTTATTTTTTCCATTTATTGTTATATTAATCTTTTGTTTGGAAGGTAACCAAAAAGAATATATTTTACTTAAAATTTTGATAGGATATTTGTTTAAATTTGAATTTTTTTTAAATGAGAGAATTTGTGTCCTAAAAACCAAGAGTGAGTGGTTGCAGGCATATTGGAATCACAAGGATTAAACAATAAGAAATATATAGTTATTGTGTGTGTTTATGTATAATTCAAAATAGATACTTTTCAAAATCTTCTAGCACTTATCAATTGCATTTGTGAGAAAAGCTGATTATCATGTGGTTTTGTACCTTCCGTGCCGGTGGCACGTAAATAGCACCATTTGAGCGTGATCGTTACCAGTGGCACGTGAAAAGACATTCGAGCGAGATCGTTGCCAGTGCCGCTGGACTGGCTCCTGTGCAGGTGGCACGTAAAATACACCATTTCGAGCGTGGCTGTTGCCAGTACCGCCTGACTGGCCCTCATGCCGGTGGTGCGTAAAAGCACCCACTACACTGTCGGAGTGGTTGGCGTTAGGAAGGGCATCCAGCTGTAGAAACTCTGCCAAATCAGATTGGAACCTGGTGTAATATCTTCCCATGAGCAGACATCTTTTCACAGAAGATTGGAAATGAAGGACATGGCTTGCAAGATGATGATTCTTGTTCGCAACTATCATGACTAGGAGACTGTAACACACACACACACACACACACACACACACACACACACACACACACTGGGCTTATTTCAGTTTCTCTCTACCAAATCCAATCACAAGGCTTTGGTCAGCTTGGAACCAATAGCAGAAGACACTTGCACAAGGTATCATGTAGTGGAACCACATTCAAAACCAGGTGGTTGGAAAGCAAACACTTTACCATATAACCATGCTATGTAATAATTATTAGATCTGTTGTTTCACTATAAACAATGTCTTTGGATTAATCTGTTCCACATTCCAAGCAATAATGCCAGTTAATAACGTACTGGTCCTTCCTTTACTTAACTACAATTCGTTGTGTATGGTAAAACTTTCTTTTCTTTTCTTTTTATTTCTTTGTAACTGAGAATATATAAAGAAACCATCACAAGCAGGTGTGAACCACCTTGATGAACCAGTGATCGAGGAATAAAAGATAGAATTCCTCATGCTGAGGCAACAAATGTTTAGCTCCTAAGATCTCATTAACTGTTGATTAAAAACATTTTGATCCACTTTAATTAATAGCTTCATCACTGAGATTTCTAATTAAATGTTGCCAGTTAGTACAAACTAAAATCCATTAAGTTCCAGATATCTATTGGAATTCCAAAACTTCCATTCAATTTCCGAACAGCTATTTGAATTCTTAAATGTCTTAAATGATTGTTTTTTTTTTGTTTTGTTTTTTTTTATATTTTTCAATTTGTGTTTTTGCTGATTAATTACAAAGTTAATTTACTGTAAGAATATTTTAAAATATTTTCTTCATTTTCTACCTAAGCCTTAGCTCATTATCTTCAGAGTTGATTGTGATGTGCATGCCTTCACACATGTAGAACCATGTGTCGTTCAGAAGTCCACGTCACAGCTTCATCCAAATGAGTGACGTCTTGGGCAAGACTCTTCACTGTTGATTTAGGTTGACAATTTTTTCGCAAGTGAAATTTAGTGGATAAGAAATTATGTGGAAACCTTGTTGACAATGTTACCGCTTTCCACCATTTATATTATTCTGTGTGTGTGTGTGTGTGTGTGTGTGTAATAACCTGCCTTTAACCACTTGTCATTATGCAGCTGTTACATCCTCGCATCTATTTGCAGTTGAAGCTTTAGAGTCTGTCATCTTTGAGCACTACTTTACCTTACCATACATGATATTACTTGAATTTTGTGTGTATGTATGTATGTGTATATATATATGTATATATATATGTATATATATATATATATATATATATATATATATATATATATATATAGGTATAGGAGTGACTGTGTGGTAAGTAGCTTGCTTACAAACTACATGGTTCTGGGTTCAGTCCGACTGCGTGACACCTTGGGCAAGTGTCTTCTACTATAGCCTCGGGCCGACCAAAGCCTTGTGAGTGGATTTGGTAGACGGAAACTGAAAGAAGCCCATCATATATATGTATATATATGTATGTGTGCGTATATGTTTGTGTGTCTGTGTTTGCCCCCCCAACATCACTTGACAACCGATGCTGGTGTGTTTACATCCCCATAACTTAGCGGTTCAGCATAAGAGACTGATAGAATAAGTACTAGGCTTACAAAGAATAAGTCCTGGGGTCGATTTGCTCGACTAAGGGCGGTGCTTCAGCATGGCCACAGTCAAATGACTGAAGCAAGTAAAGGAGGATATATATATATATATATATATATATATATATATATATATATTATTTTGTTTAAAAGAGTTCCAACACTGTCTGTTTTTTATGTTTTATTTATATTCCTGCAGAACCAATGTGGGGTATAGAACATGGAATATACAATATATAATATAATATACAATATATAACAAAATAAAATAAAATAAAAATGGATGGCACCATGAAATAAAGCATTGATGGTGCCATCCATTTTTATTTTATTTTATTTTATGTTATATATTGTATATTCCATGTTCTATACCCCACATTGGTTCTGCAGGAATATAAATAAAACATAAAAAACAGACAGTGTTGGAACTCTTTTAAACAAAATAATATATTCCTCTATACACAATCAAAAAAAAACCCCACCTTTTTTGTATTTATTTTTACTCGCATATATATACATATATATATATATATATATAGATATATATATATATATATATATATAATTCCACTGCTTGACATTTTGACAATGTGTGGTCTGAGTTCCTTGCTGAGTGACTGCTGGTATGTTTTATCATTGCTGGTTAAGCCTTCTAATGTGGATGGTCTAAAACATGATGTCTCTTTGGTGTAGTAACTAGTGTAGCTATATAGTTCACAGCAGATACATTGCATTTGGCTGTTGTAGATAGTATTACAACTTTTTCTGTTATATGCGCAAGTGTGTGTCTGTGTATATGTGTATGCTTCTTTTTTTTACAAAATATTTGATATGGTCTTTAGCCTTTATTGTTCAGATTACTCTGTCAAAATGCTTATTTATTCACATTGTTTTGAAATAATCATGTGTTATCTTGCAGCTCTGAGATTTCAATAATGTGATTGTTTATTCTTAGAATAACCTAGCAAGGTGGGTCTGAGAGGCCAGGTCTGGCCTGGCCTGTTTCAACATAAAACCTGTAGAATATTTAGGCCAGATATGGCCGGTTTAAATGCTAAAGAGTCAATGACTGGTTGTTTTTTCATATCACCAACCACTTTACAATGTGGATAGCATATATTTTACTGTACATAATACTGTCTTTAGTACTCTCTTTACTCTTTTACTTGTTTCAGTCATTTGATTGTGGCCATACTGGAGCACTGCCTTTAGTCGAGCAAATCGACCCCGGGACTTATTCTTTGTAAGCCTAGTACTTATTCAATCGGTCTCTTTTTGCCAAACCGCTAAGTGATGGGGACATAAACACACCAGCATCGGTTGTCAAGTAATGCTAGGGGGACAAACACAGACACACATACATATATACAACGGGCTTCTTTCAGCTTCCGTCTACCAAATCCACTCACAAGGCTTTGGTCAGCCTGAGGCCATAATAAAAGACACTTGCCCAAGATGCCACGCATTGGGACTGAACCCGCAACCATGTGGTTGGTAAGCAAGCTACTTACCACACAGCCACTCCTGCGCCTATATGTAATGTATTGTTATAACAGAAGAGGGGTTGCTGGTAACTTTCCTCCAAAAAAAATATGGTACCTGTTCTCTGTAGATTTGGAGTTGCCAGTTCATCTTCTTCACTGACCATTTCATTTCTCTTTCTACAGGAAACTCCATGAAATTAGTTCTTGTAGTATTGCTTGACAGAAAATTCCACTTATATTATTTTATTGTATTATTTCATTATATTATTTTATTGTATTTTATTGAAGATTCTAACAATATTCTGTTTTTATTTTGCAGGTGCTGAATATGAATTGAAGATTTACATTGAATATCCTTCTGGTTCCAATAATGTCTACAACAGTGCTTCAGGTGTTGCCAAACAGATGTACCAAGATTGTATGAAAGATTTTGGCAAGGGCTTGTCATCAGGTTTCAAATATCTCGAATATGAAATGAAACATGCTTCAGGAGATTGGCGTCTGCTGGGAGAACTCTTACCTGAATCCGTTCGATTTTTCAAAGAACAAATCAAGAGGGAAACGCTTCCAACGCCGCACATTGACACCAGCCTGCCACCTTTGCCAACTTATGCAGCTCGTGGACTTCCTCCTCCAATAAAACAGTGCATATCTATGCCGACGCAGCGCATGTATTCGGATAACCAAATACGCAAACGCAAGTGCAGCCCTGAACCCGACAGTGATATTGGTGGTAAATTAACAGATGAACAGCATAAACGTCAACAGTGGATGCAGAACCAGGCTGAGGCCCTGAAACTAACTATTGCAACTGCTGGCTACGGGTCAGGCCCGCCAAGTTCTACGTCTGTGTCACCAATGAGCAGCAATTTAACACCTACACCTCCCGACGGCAACTCAAATGCCTGTCAAGGGGGCCCATCTCCAATGGCTGCACTAATGAACGTTACTGATAACTTGACCCCTGCGTCTCCGAGCCGGGGAGAGAACATTCAGACACGTTCCCATGGTTTGCGTCACAGTGCCCATTCCCCAAACAGTAATCTACAGAAGAACCGGCCAAATCAGGCAGCACCAGTATCAGACAGTGGTGTTGGCAGTACAATGCCAGAATCAACTGTACCAAGCACAGAATCCCTCAAATGCACTATATGTAACCAACGTCTTGAAGATACGCATTTTGTCCAGTGTCCGTCTGTATCGGAGCACAAATTCTGTTTCCCTTGCTCTAGAAACAGTATTAAGGAGCAAGGGGCAGGTTCCGAGGTTTATTGTCCCAGTAAAAATAAATGTCCATTGGTTGGATCCAATGTCCCTTGGGCTTTCATGCAAAATGAAATCGCCACAATTTTAGGGGAAGAATACAAGGAACTAAAAATTAAAAAAGAGAGGGATACGTAATGACTGAGAGGATGGAGAAAAGAAACAGCGAAAATCTTTAAAAAAAAAAAAAATTTTTAAAAGAAAAAAATTTTAAAAAAGCAGGAAAGCAAAGAAATAACAACACGATAATAATAATAATCATAATAATAATGATAATAAAAACAACAAAAACAATAATAACAACAACAACAACAAAATAAACCACTGTGACATATTTAAATAGTTTTAAGTTGAAACATTAATGAAAAGAAAAGAAATGTCAAACTGTTTTTAAAGTGTAGATTTGATAGGATGCTTCTTTCTTCCGACTTGTTGCCAACACTTGCTTTTAATTCCCATCTAACAGAGAATAATAAAAACAGACCTGAAAAAATATCAATGAATGGAAAAATTCTGCTCATTTTTAAAAGTTGGCACATTTTTCACCTCATCCTCTCACCCGCAATGCCCACTCCTCCCCCCCACCTCCACTTACCATTACTCTTAATAACTTTAACGACGTTTTGTTCATATTTGTTCCCAATTATATCTTTCTTTGTATTTCTGTTTGTTATTTTCGTTTTTTTTTGTTTACGTTTTTTGGGGCACTACTTCTATAATACTACCACTTCATAATAAAACATGTGCAGTCATCTTACCCCCTCCCCATCTTCTCTGTCACTGTCATTTCTCTAGCATCAAGTAGCATCATTTACTGTCATCATGTCTCCAGCTGTCTCCAGCAAATGCTGAATTACAAGGATGTTGTTGTTGTTTATATTTCCAGTCACTTATTTACTGTGTTTCTAGGAAGTTATCTTCTACTGCTATTTGGGGTGGGGTGGGGAGAAGCAATTATCTTATGCTACGAGACAGTGGCTATCTTCTACTGCTACAAGGCTGCTGTAAGTTTTATTTTTCTTCCTTTCTTTCTGTGATGGCGCAGCTGTTATCTTCTGCTTCAGAGCAGAAGTAACCTTCTGTTGCTATGGGACAGCATTTATCTTGTATAATGGCTGCAGAACTTACCTTTTGCTGTTAAGGACCAGCAGTTACATTTTACTGTTCTACTTGGAGCAACAGTTACCTTCTACAGCTGTGAGGCATCAGTTATATTCCACTGCTAAGAGGCAGCAATTATCTTCTGCTGGAAAAGGAGAGAGAGAAATATGTAACATATGCAATTTTAATTTATATTAATGAAAGAAACAAATTAAAGGATGAAAGCAAATTTTTAATGAAAAAGTACCCAAATAAAACAGCAACAACAACAAATACAAAACTATTATCTCTTAGTTTATTGCATGACGTGTGAAATCCAAAGAAATGGAACATTGATAAATACAACTTCAATAATAATCTATTAATATATATGCGTATGTATGACATGTGTGTCTGAGAGACCTATGTATGAATGTCTGCTCAAGACCAGGTATTATAGACCACTGAAAGAGTATCTTTTCCTTTTGGTATATCTCATGCAGTCCTAATATACATATATATACAGGATTGTGTGTGTGTTCATATATGTATATGATATATATATATGTACATATATATGTACGTATGTATGTGTGTGTATGTATTTCTCCAGGCATCTGAACTTGTAAATGATGTAAATTCCTACTATTCGTGATATCCTTTAATGTAGAAAGGATGTATCATCAGTTTACTGTGATACCCCCCCCCCCCCAAGTATCCAACAGATATTTCTCTCCTCCCTGCAAATTTATAGTTATACATACATACATACATACATACATACATAATATATGTATATATGTGTGTGCATTTGCGTATATATGTACATCCATAAACCAGTAAGTCCCTTGGTTTTTTAATAGGCAAATTATTTATATGGGTAATGAAAATAACAGCTGATAACAGAGGCAAAATATAAAGAATAACTAACCCCTTCTTTTTGACTCCCTTCCTCTCTCTCTCTCTCTCTCCCTCCCTCTCGCACACAAACTCCCTCTCTCACATAAACTCCCTCTCTCTCTCTCTCTCTCTTTTTGTTTTGTAATACAACAAATTAACAACAAAGTGATGCATTTTGGAAAACTCTGTATTGACAATGTCCAAAGTTCCACGACTAGAACATTCTCTGTGACCTGGGCTTTTTTTTTTTTCCCAATGGTGGAGTTCTTTCTCTCCAGAAGAATTACCTGATATTAAGACTTGCTTAAGCATCTCTTGCAAGTAAGACTTCTTCAATGGACCAGAGAGATGGAATTGGGGCTGGCTGGGTGGGGGTGGGGCATGAGGGGGGTGGGTTACATTCTGCTTGATATAAAACCTGAATGAGGACCCCGTCTTAGTTCACCTATGTGACCGTTCAATTAAGTGCTTGTTGCTCTCCTTTCATCTGCTGTTTGTATTCTTTTTTTTGTTGTTTTTTTTTGTTTTGTATATATTATGGTTATTATTATTATGATTGTTATTTTTTTTTTTTTTCAAACTGATATTTTTCTCTGTCTCTACATCTATCTCTCTGTCTATTCCCATCTTTTTTATCTATTGCTAACATTCTGTCTGTTTGTCTGTCTGTCTATCTGACTGTCTTTAGTATGTGTTTATCTGTCTGTCTGTCTGTGGTATATTTTTGATCTCTCTCTATCTTTCTGTTCATCTTTCTATTTCTTTTTTTATTTCTCTCTCTCTTCTCCTCTCTCTCTTTATCTCTCTGTACCAATCTCTCTTTGTCAGTTTATCTATTTCTCTGTCTGTTCATCTACTGTCTTTCTGTGTGAGTGTGTATGTCTCTATCTATCTATCTGCCTCTCTCTCTCTCTCTCTCTCATGTGTCTAAATGAACATTTTTTTGAGAAGACAAAAAAGAAAATGAAATCACTGAACTCTTTCTTGTAAAAGAACTTGGCATCATTCAATGATACATCATTCATTTCTCATTCAATTCTGCTGATTACTTTATAATTATATCTTCAACATTTTGACTAAAAGCTCCCCCAATAGATACGAGGGCAAAGGACGTCTGTTTCATCTGCTATTCTTCATTTCCCTTCTTTCCTTGTGCTATTATTATTATTATTATTATTATTATTATCATTATTATCATCTTTGTATTGTTTCTCTTTTTTTCCCAAGATATCATTGAAGATAATGCATTCTAGCGAAAATATTAACAAACAAAAATCAAAATATGATACATGGAACTAAAACATTCAAGCAACAAACCAGGATTTTTTTTTTTTTCTTATGTTTCTGGAATGACTTCATATAAAATCACTGAACTGGGTTCTACATTTCTTTGTTTTTTTTTTTTGTTTTTTTTTTTCTTAAATTCCGAAAAAAAATTTGTTTGATGATATCACATGAAAGAGTGAGAATATATTATAGGAAATTAATATTATGGAATATTGATTATGAATGGATATCATAAATTACATAATTACATACTAGAAGTGTAAAAAAAAAAGAAATTTTTAGAAGCTGTTTAATTTTTTTTTTTTTTTTTTGATGTTGTGGAATTATTCTAATTTTACTTCTGAAGTAATTATTAGATTTTAAACAACAAATTTTCAAAAAAAGGCAAATAAAGAAAGAAAAAAAAAAGTGGAATTGAAGAATTTTTCTAGAATAAATGCTAAACTCAACTCTTGGTGTTAAGCTCTGTCTCTCTCTCTCATTCTCCAGAAATGGTTCAGTAAAACCCAGTTGGCAGTGTTAAGTTCAAAGAAAATCTTGGTAGATAGCATATAAGCCCCGGTGTATTATTTTTCTCTTTGTTTTCTATAATTTTTTTCATATCTTTCAAATGGATCTCTTTAATAGTAAAGCTCCAGATTATTATTATTATTATTTTTTTTTTTTAAATCATTGTCTCTCTTTCTTTCTCTCTCTCTCTCATCTTTTCATCCTCTTCATTCTATTTTTCTTTATTCTTCTCTGCAGCAAATCTTTGCCTGTTATTTTTCATTTTTTTTTTTTTTTAATAATTTTATTTTGTTTATTATTAATCTATGTATATCACCTGACATAGTTTCTTTCACAGACAAATATTGAGATAAAAATAACAAATCTTACTGCTTGGATTATTATTATTATTTTTATTTTATGCCTTCTTTTGTTCTGTTTTTTTTTTTTTTTTTTTTTTTTTTTTTTTTTTTTGGTGGGTACAAGTGAGAGTGGGCAGTGGTTAGCTGTTTTGAAATGGTAAACAAACTTAAGAAAAATTAAAATTAAATGAAAAAAATAGCTTTAATTATAATATAATATTAAAAGGCAAAAAGAAAAACACATTTTAACATGGCTGTGATTTTGCAAAAGGCAAAAGTAGTTTGGAAACCAAATCATTCCTACCAGAATATTCTACCTGTTTTATGCTCAAACCAGCCAGATCTGACCTCTTACACTTACCCTACAATATCATTCTAAAAATAAACAATCACATCATTGAAATCTCAAAGCTATGAGATAATGCACGATTAGTTCAAAGCAATGGGAATGAATAAGCATTACATTTGACACTAGTGAAGGCATGTGGCTTAGTGGTTAGGGCATTTGCCTCACGATCGTAAAGTCGTGAGTTCAATTCCCAGTGACGCGTTGTGTCCTTGAGCAAGACACTTTATTTCACATTGCTCCAGTGCACTCCGCTGGCAAAAATGAGTAGTACCTGTATTTCAAAGGGCCAGCCTTGTCACACTCTGTGTCACGCTGAATCTCCGTGAGGGGTACGAGAAGGGTAAACGTGTTTGTGGAGTGCTCAGCCACTTGCACGTTAATTTTATAAGTAGGCTGTTCCATTGATCGTATCAGCTAGGACCTTCGTCGTCGTAACCAACGTAGTGCTCCTGTATAACATTTGACACTATTCTGAATGCTAAAGGGTTAAAAATTATAATAGTGATTGTGTTCATATGAGATGTGCCAGAAAATTGCAAAATAATCATTGTGGGTGAACTCGGTGCTCCGAGAGGACAGACTTAACTTTTCTTACTAACTGAAGAAAACCAAATATCAAGAGTTGGTTAAAAAGTGCTTCTCAAAGAATGGCGTTTTTCTCATTCCCTGTTGAAGTTGGCTGCATGGTTTTCCAGAAAGACCAGTGTACTGTTTCGTGCAGAAGATTGGTTTGAAACCTAAACAACTGAAGGGAGCTAAGGCTGCTGAGACCAGTTCAAAGTGGTTGTAATTGACAAAAGACCATATATGGAACCCTTCTGTGAGTGAAAACAAATTCAGTCCTTGCTGCTCAATTCAGACGAAGTATACAGACTAAGAGGCAAAATGCTTGTGACCCTGAGATAACCTGCTGATGCTATGGAAAGGTTTCCAATATTGCAATATTTTTGTTGTTGTTGTTGTTGGCACTCCGTCGCTTACGACGTCGAGGGTTCCAGTTGATCCGATCAACGGAACAGCTTGCTCGTGAAATTAACGTGCAAGTGGCTGAGCACTCCACAGACACGTGTACCCTTAACGTAGTTCTCGGGGATATTCAGCGTGACACAGTGTGTGACAAGGCTGACCCTTTGAATTACAAGCACAACAGAAACAGGAAGTAAGAGTGAGAGAAAGTTGTGGTGAAAGAGTACAGCAGGGTTCGCCACCATCCCCTGCCGGAGCCTCGTGGAGCTTTAAGTGTTTTCGCTCAATAAACACTCACAACGCCCGGTCTGGGAATCGAAACCGCGAGTCCGCTGCCCTAACCACTGGGCCATTGCGCCTCCACTGCAATATTTTTAATGACCACCAAAAGAGATTATGATATCTCTAAGTTTGCTTGTATAGTTTCTGCGTAGAACAACACACCAGTTTGTTTATTCTAACAATTCATTTGAGATGTGTCAAAATATAACTGTCTCGATGCATGAGGAAGTGCATTGGTAGGAATTTACTTATAAATTAAAAAAAAATGTTCTTAATGAAGTCAACATTATCAGAATTGCTGCAGAGTATTACCCTAAGGAAAATACAATTTAAGAACTAGATCTTTTGTGGAATTCAGTTCTAGATTTAAGAGGTGAGGAATTATGTTACATTTGACAGATATTTGTCCTCATCTTGTTTGTTGTTAACACAATGTTTCGGCTGATATACCCTCCAGCCTTCATCAGGTGCCTTGGGGAAATTTCGAACCTGGGGTTCTCATTCCTAAAGTATTTTTCGATGTTGTTGTTGTTATTATTATTATTATTATTATTATTATTATTCAGGTCACTGCCTGGAATTGAACTCGGAATTTTGAGGTTAGTAGCCCGCACTCTTAACCACTATGCCATATGCCCATTCCGAGTTCAAATCTAGGCAGTGACCTGAATAATAATAACATCGAAGAATACCTTAGGAATGAGAGAACCCCAGGTTCGAAATTTCCCCAAGACACCTGATGGAGGCTGAAGGGTATATCAGCCGAAACGTTGTGTTAACAACAAACAAGATGAGGACAAATATCCGTCTAATGTAAATTTTGTGGAATTGTCTTTGAAATGTTAAAGACTAAAAGATTTTGCATTAAATGTGATGAAGAAGAATTAAGACCTCTCTGTCTGTCTATCTCTGTCTCTCTCTCTCTTTCTCTCTCTCTATCTCTCTCTCTTTCTCTCTCTCTCTCTCTCTCTCTCTCTCTCTCTCTCTCTCATGCACACATACGCAGTGGATTTTGTTTGAAGCAGGGAAAAATTTGAAAATGAGATATTTCTCTTTTGAAGATGATCAAATACAAATAAAGTTTAAATTGCTCATAAAATATATCAGGGTAAATACAACCCTTAGACAGTTTCTGTCAGTTCAGTTCAACTTATTTGTTGGCCTGAGGTTATAGTCAGTGTATCTGTGCTTTTCACTCTCCAGTTAGCATCGTGACATTAGCAGCTCAACAACAATGACCAATAGAATACGTACCAGGCTTTAAAAAATAAATAAATAATGTATGTACAGGGATCGATTTGTTCAACTAAAACCCTTCAATGCAGTCCAATGATGGAAACAAAAGACAAAAGATGCATGTGTATACATACACAAATACATACATACATACATGCACAGAGAAGTATTCAGTTTTTGATGGTCGTTATTAACACTAGAGTACAGATGTACTCCCTTTGATAAAATGCAAACTCGTATTTGCAACTGGAAATATACCGCCTTATATTTTCATGTACTTTCATTTGATAGAATTGTTAAAAATTTTGACAAAATATCTGCTGCAGGTATTGAGTTATGTTTCTTTATTTTTTAATTTCAAATCAAATCAGAGTGGACTTCGACTATCACTCATCTAGGTTTTGATATAAGGTACCAGTCACATACTAAGGTTTACCTTTAATTATATACTCCCTCTCTATATTCGTTAACATTTTATATCAGAAATCACCCAGGAGTGGCTGTGTGGTAAAAAGTTTACTTCCCAAACACATGGTTCCTGGCTCAGTCCCTCTGCGAAGGTACGAAGAATATTAATGCAGTATATGGGGGATCGGACAATAAGCGTCAGCCAGTGTCAACAGTGGTTCCAGAAATTCCGAGCCGGAAATTACATTCTAGAAGACGAGACTCGTCCTGGAAGATCTGCACACCCTGGTGGAACAAAATTCCATCGTAACTATTGAGGAATTCGTAGAGAAACTTGGATTTGGTCATTCAACCATTCATCGACACCTGTATGCTATCGGAAAAGCCAGTAAATTGGGCCATTGTGTTCCTCACAAACTTTCCGAGTCTAATGCATACAAAGAATAAGTCCTGGGGTCGATTTGCTCGACTAAAAGGTGGTGCTCCAGCATGGCCACAGTCAAATGACTGAAACAAATTAAGAGTAAAGAGTAAGGCATATTTATCTTATATTCGTTGCATCAACCGTGCGTGTTTATTTATAGTGAGAGATTTGTGGCGTTTGGATGTTGACTCCTATTTCTAGCAAGCTGGTAGTTCGGAACCCTTATTTATTTGTACACACACACACACACACACACACACACACACACACACACACACACACACACACACACATGGCTGTGTTTGTCCCCACTACTGCTTGTCAAATGGTTGGTGTGTTTCCGTCGCCATAACTTAGTCATTCGGCAAAAGTGACGATTGAATAAATATCAGGTTTCAAAAAAATTCTTCAAGGCGGTACCCCAGCATGGGCGCAGCCTAGTGACTGAAACAAAAGATTTAAAAAAAAAGAAAGAATGGTAGAGCAACGAACAAAATTTCTTGCTCCATCCAGTCATATCCCTTTATGTTACGAGTTCAACTCCCAGTCATATCCCTTTATCTTACGAGTTCAACTCCCAACATCAACTTTGCCTTTCATCCTTCCAAGGGCAGCAAGAATAAGTACAAGTCATGATTTATGTTCGTTTCAAATAACCTACAGGAAACCTATACATTTTGATGTATAAGTTCACCTGTTCAGTAGGCTTATCACCAAATGACACAGTGTTATTTGACACTTCTTATTTTCTGGGCTACATATTTCACTTTTTATGGCTGCAAATTGATATACTCTTTTACTCTTTTACTTGTTTCAGTCATTTGACTGCGGCCATGCTGGAGCACCGCCTTTAGTCGAGCAAATCGACCCCAGGACTTATTCTTTGTAAGCCTAGTACTTATTCTATCGGTCTCCTTTTGCCGAACCGCTAATGTTACAGGGACGTAAACACACCAGCATCGGTTGTCAAGCGATGTAGGGAGGACAAACACAGACACACAAACACACACACACACACACACACACACACACACACACACACACACACACACACACACACACACACACATACGACGGGCTTCTTTTGGTTTCCGTCTACCAAAACCACTCAAGGCTTTGGTTGGCCCGAGGCTATAGTAGAAGACACTTGCCCAAGGTGCCACGCAGTGGGAATGAACCCGAAACCATGTGGTTGGTAAGCAAGCTACTTACCACACAGTCACTCCTGCGACTATACAAAGAATTTTTATAGAACTAACGTGTACGCGCACGCGTGTATATGAGGAGGTACCCAAAAGAAACCGGAATTTTGAAATATTTTATTCTCTTAGTTTTACAGGTTTACACTTTTATCGTCTTCAAAGTATTCTCCATTTGAAGCAATGCATCGGTTCAGATATGTCTTCCATTGTTAGAAGCAGTGCTGGAACTCTTGCGAAGTGATTCCTTTTAACGCCTCCTTCGTTTTTTAATTCACCTCTTCCACATCTGCAAATTCCGTAGCACCAGCCTTCATCACCAGTGATGACCTTCGAAAAAAGGTCCGGATCAACTTCCTGTTCTTTCAGTTCACGACACGCATTCAGATCTTCTGTGAGCTAGCTTTTGATCTTCCGTAAGCTAGCGAGGCACAAATTTTGCTGCAACTCTTTTAATTTACAATTCCTAGCTCAAAATTTGTTGGCAGGAGTTCCAGGACACACTAGTCATATCAACAAGTTCGTCAATTGTTTGGTCCTTGAAGATCAGTTTATGAATTTTCGTGATGTTTTCATTCGTTCGGAAGGTCTCCACCACCCGAACGAATGAAATCATGAAAATTCACTCTGAACGAGGTTGGTTTTCAAAGCAAGGAATAATCATTCCTAAAGCGTGAAAATCACACGTAAACTTGGGTTTTGCTCATGGCAGCGTCCTTGTAAGCTGTTTGAAGCGTGACAGCTGTTCCGGCTGCCGTTTTTCCCACCAGAAAACAGAAAATCACGAAAGCACGATGTTCCTTCGTTTCAGACATCGCAAAAATCGACGAACAGCGAAGAAGCATTGCAAAGCTAAGACGTATCTCGAGGTAGTATGACTTCACTCGACGACGCCAGCCGGTATACTGATGCCTGAAGGTCGCATGAAGTGGCTTCTAACGGGCGGCAGAAGCCTGAATTACAACGAGCTTGTTCCACAAAGAACGTTTCTGGTTATTTATGGGGACCTCCTCGTATATGTATGCGTGTATATATATATATATATAAAAGGTAACAGAGAACAAAGAGATGACACCGGAAAACCAAATGTTATGTATTGAACTTCATTAGCTTACAGCAGTTTCTGCTATAGTATGTGGTGGACTCTTGATTGAGTACCTATAGCTTCATCAGAGCCTTGAATATGAAGTGCACTTTATTTGGGAAAATTATATTTTCATAACTTATAAGCGTTATGAGTGAGAAAGTTTATGTTGATAGCTATGGAAAATTCTATCACAAGGTAGAAAAAAGTATGCAAATATACGCGTGCGCTTTGGGTAGAATTAAAAGGGGAACATATTGGAGATATTTTGGTTATTAGTCTCGATATGTCTAAGCGAAATCAATGACAAAGTATAAATAATGGTCATTATATATTTTTCTTTTTCCTTTTCCATATTCCAATAATGGAAAAATACGTAATGACCATAATTTATATTTTGTGTATACTCGGTGTAAAAACTAGTTTCAGTGGATCGCAACCACAGATTTACAATTTAGAATGGTGGTGGGATCTTTTCTGTTTGGTTGCCACTTTCCAATTTCTTCAACTTTTGTTCCAATTGATTTCGTATTGGATGTCTTGATGTACTTTTGTATGATGATCATTTGCAAGAAATTCATTTTCGCCAAAAATCAATAAATAAAGAGTTAATAGCTTTTAAAGTTTGCAAATTTTGGGTAGCTTTAGCCAATCGAAAGCTACAGACGTATAGGTGCCTGTTTCCATAATAACAAGCCAAGCTGCTTATCCTCGTGGTCATTTTTCGCTTATTAAATATTTAAAACACGTGAGGTATAAGGGAGTCGTGGGATGTGTTAAAAATAATAGCGAAATAGGCCTTAAATCACGCACTAATTTTTTTTTTCATAATCGTATGAATTCCCGAGTGTAGATTACAAATTTGCAAAGATTTTCTGAAAATTCCAAAAAATAAAGTTATGAAGGGTTTTATGGCTTGAGCAAAACAGAATTCCGCTAATATTTAATTCATTTACGGTTGACAACACTTTCAGTCACGCACAAAATGACAGCTTCCAAATCTTGTTTTCTGACAGGGTACAATTATCAAACTTTAATATCTCTGGAAAGTGAATTAGCTCCTAAGATTCAGCGTGGAAAATTACACCAATACGCCAAATTTTAAAATGTTCAATAAACTTTAAAATTTCCACAGGTGCAGCCAAACAGAAAAAAATCGGAGGAAATTAATGGAATGTTTTTTTTTCTTTTCTATCTCTATTGAGATTAGGAATCCGGAGAATAAAGAGAAAGCTCTTAATGTTTACATACAGAATAATAACAGTTTCCAGGGAATTCTACCATGTTAAAATATCTTATAGTAGCCAATAATTTTAATTGTAGCAACAAACAACTTCACGAGCAGTTTTCCGATATATTCTTTGAGGAATAAACAGACATTCGTTTCAAGCTGTTATTTTTTTTAGTGATATTCCGTCGTAGTAAAAGCTGAGAAATGATTACTAAGCAGTTGTCTTCCCTTGACAGCACATTAACAAGTAAGAGTCACCCACGTTGCTGTCTCGACTTCCATCACGTATCTTATACATATGTATTTGTGTGTGTATACATATATATGTATATGTGTATGCATGTGTGTAAGGCGGATTATATGAATATACATACTCGTGAGTGTATGTATATAAAAACGGTAATCATTAAATGGATATGATGGACATGTCGAAAATCATTTATTGCGGATCAAAGTAAGAGAAATAAGTGCTTCATGAGAAGTTTGTTTGTTTGTTGGCACTCCGTCGCTTACAACGTCGAGGGTTCCAGTTGATCCGATCAACGGAACAGCCTGCTCGTGAGATTAACGTGCAAGTGGCTGAGCACTCCACAGACACGTGTACCCTTAACGTAGTTCTCGGGGATATTCAGCGTGACACAATGTGACAAGGCTGACCCTTTGAATTACAGGCACAACAGAAACAGGAAGTAAGAGTGAGAGAAAGTTATGGTGAAAGAGTACAGCAAGGTTCGCCACCATCCCCTGCCGGAGCCTCGTGGAACTTTAGGTGTTTTCGTTCAATAAACACTCACAACGCCCGGTCTGGGAATCGAAACCGCGATCCTATGACCACGAGTCCGCTGCCCTAACCACTGGGCCATTGCGCCTCCACTTCATGAGAAGTAGGTTACACATTAAAAGAAAAAATATATTTCTCCTGTATCTTTCTTCAAGACCAAGAATTTATTTCTCTGTTATGACATGCATTCCAGTTGTACACACCGAATGTTTTGGAACGACAATATTATGACATAAAAGCGCGCGCGCGCACACATACATAGATACATACATACATACACACATATGTATATTAAATTACAAATTAAAAGCAGCACCAGCGTTGTAAGCATTAACGATCTTACATGCTCAATGTATATGTTTTGCTTGTTCGCCGATTCGCTGCGGCTAGCGCTTCGGGGACGACTCCCTCATCCCATTAGATATTAAAACATCTGAAAGTCACAGACAGGAGAAACAACTCGCCACAAGTTCCATCCATATATATATGTATAAGATATATAGGTATGTGTGTGTGCGTGTACCAGTTACGCCAGTCTCACCAGTCTCGGAAGTCCTAAAGAGGGTCATGGGAACTGCTGGTTCTCCTCTGGCTAAGCAACAACAAGAAGAGAATAATATGAATGATTTTAAATGCGGTTAAGAGTTCTCAGGGCGGTACTCTCTCTCTCTCTCTCTCTCTCTCTCTCTCTCTCTATATATATATATATATATATATATATATATATATATATATATAAATGGAGTTAAACGCAGGTGTTATTCAAATTCTTTTACTTCCGACACATGTTTCGAAGAATCACTGGTATTATTCCAAAGGAATAAAATGGTGTAAAATAATGTACTCTTCTCTTCAGGGAAGTGAAGAAATGAAACTCGTCAATAAGACATTTTAACAAGGGAAAAATACACACATGTATATGTGTGTATATGTGTGTATATATATATATATATATATATATATATATATATATATATATATATATAAACAAAATTAAGGGATCAGCAACAGGTTGCTTCACCACATATGGAATGTATATATATATATATATATATATATATGCACGCACACATACACTTTTATTAAAGCTGTAAAATTATCACCGGATAGTTTGAGCTTTAGTAAATGTATATTGTTCTATCTTCGGTATTCGACTACTATTTTTACCACCTTATTTTGCACCTATGTGCTCATCTTTGTGTGTTTGTGTGTGTGTGTGTGTGTGTGTGTGTGTGTGTGTGTGTGTGTGCATACATATATATATGAGACAGAGAGAGGGAGGGAAAGAGTGAGAGAGAGTGAGCGAGAGAGAGAGAGAGAGAGAGAGAGAGAGAGAGAGAGAGAGAGAGAGAGAGAGAGAGAGAGAGAGAGAGAGAGAGAGAGAGAGAGAGAGAGAGAGAGAGAGAGAGAGAGAGAGAGAGGGAGAGTGAGATTTATGATAATAGAATTAAATATTTCAGAAACACGAGTATTTTTCACGCGCAAAGCATCATAACAAACCATTTTGCTTGCAAAATAATGTTTAATGTTTTCAGAATGAGTTCTAAAGACGAAATTAACTTTAAATTATAATTTCAAATCAGTTACATCGCTCATTTCTGTACAGGTAATTTTTCAATAATTTTCTAATAATTCTATCGGAAGTTATTATAACAAATCTCCCATTTTTCTCTCTCTCTCTGCGTCTGTTTCTCTCCCTGCCGCATACAGACACACCACTGAGACACGCACATATACACACACACATATATATATATACACACATATACATACATACATACATACATACATACATACATACATACATTCATATATATATATGTGTGTGTGTGTGTGTGTGTGTGTGTGTGTGTGTGTGTGTGTGTGTGTGTGTGTGTATAGGCGCAAAGGTGGCTGTGTGGAGGTGCGGGTGTGGTTGTGTGGAGGTGCAGGCGTGGCTATGTGTAGGCACAGGCGTGGCAGGAAGTTTGCTTCCCGACCACATGGTTCCAGATTCAATCCCACTGCATGGCACCTTGGACAAGTGTTTTCTACTATAGCCTCGGGCCGACCAAAGCCTTGTGAGTGGATTTGGTAGACGGAAACTGAAAGAAGCCCGTCGTATATATATATATATATATATATATATATATAGTGTCTTCCTACATGTACGTTTTGTAGTATTTAATGCATTTTTCATTTATGGAGTAACTGAATGCCACGCATCCCAACTTCTAACAGCAAATTTATATAGAAGATACTTTCCCAGGCTTCCATACAGTTTCTGTCTACCAAATTTACTTACAAGGCATAAACAGAAGCCTCTGTCCCAGAGTCTCTTACCTGTGAGTGAACCCAAAGCGTGCTTCTTAACCAAACTGCCATTCTATATAGTTTAATGCGTACACTGATGTTTCATTCTGTCGTTACTCGGGGTTTCACGCTGCATGTGTTCAAGCAACTATAGACCAAGATTCATCTTGTTGCTGCTTGATTGAACTCATGCACCGTGAAACTCACCGTAGCAGCTGAGTCAATCAGTAGCTGGTTCCTAATCAATACAAAGAATACGTTGCGTGTTGGCTAGCTTTTGTTCCGTTCGTAAACAAAAACCCTGTGTGTATATGTGCATGTGAATGTATGTGCCTGTTTGTGTGTATGTGAATTATATGCACACACACACACACACACACACACACACACACACATGTGTGTGTGTGTGTGTGTTGTTGCTTAGAACTCCTGGCTACCTTCCTACTTGAACAACGGAAACTGAAAGATCAAACAGACATTGCCGACTGTGAAACTTCGAGTGATATCGATTTAAGTAATACACAGTTAATACATACGATGCGGTGCTGAAAAGTTTCTGGCTGTAAGGATGTTGCAAAGGGCCAATCGGAGGCCCAAGCTTCAAAGATCTTTTACAGGGCTGAGAAGGGCAAATATCTGCTTTCTCTTTAACTTCTCTCATATAGGGTTTTCGTAGTCGCATTGGTTGACTTCTGTGTTGCTCAGCTCTGATTGATTGAACAATCGTGTTACGTCTCAAGGAGAGCAAGAGACGGATTTTGGTTCGCTTTTCCATGAAGACCCTACATATAATAAATGGTCGAGGGTGTTTTCTTCGAGATTCTCTATACAAGAACAGTCATAACTGTTGTTGTTGGCACTCCGTCGCTTACGACGACGAGGGTTCCAGTTGATCCAATCAACGGAACAGCCTGCTCGTGAAATTAACGTGCAAGTGGCTGAGCACTCCACAGACATGTGTACCCTTAACGTATTTCTCGGGGATATTCAGCGTGACACAGTGTGACAAGGCTGACCCTTTGAATTACAGGCACAACAGAAACAGGAAGTAAGAGTGAGAGAAAGTTGTGGTGAAAGAGTACAGCAGGGTTCGCTACTATCCCCTGCCGGAGCCTCGTGGTGCTTTAGATGTTTTCGCTCAATAAACACTCACAAGACCCGGTCTGGGAATCGAAACTGCGATCCTATGACCACGAGTCCGCTGCCTTAACCACTGGGCCATTGCGCCTCCACAGTCATAACTAGATATGCACTATATTCTCTTTTTTCCTTCTTTTTTTTTTTCTTTTCATAAAAGAACCAGATCGGTTTGAGAGAAATTTCACAGATATTTCTGGCATGCCAAGCGACCCTTATAAAAGACTCATTTCTGGTCCGAGTTTCATTGATAGAGTGAGTCGGGATAATGCCGTAGCGTTGTCTCCGTTTAACGACAGTTGTAACAATATACTCTAGCTGTAAAGGTGATTCACGGAGAGGCTCCTAATTCGCTCTTTCCCTTCATCCTCAACAACAGAAGCACTTTGCCTGCTGCTTTTGTTAACCGTGGTGACGATACGCCTACGGGTTTGTGTAACGCATTTGCAGTCGCAAGGAGAGCAAAGGAAAGAGTTCGTGCGGTAATATTTGAAAAGAGATCTCAAGTGTCATCAGTAACAGTTCATTTTGATATTCTCGAGTTTGACATCTGATGGATTCCAAAGCGTTAGTTCTAAACCAAACATAGGGGACAATTGGAGACATGAAAAATAGTTACTGGAAGAAGATCAAACTTGAACCTAGTCGTGTTTTTAACATAACATGTTTGAAAGCAAAGCTGTTCTCTATTTACACATTCACATCTAATTTGTGATTGTATATGTGTGTGTGCATGTGTGCGTGTGTGCGTATATATATATATATATATATACATGCAAATATATACATGCATATATATATATATGTATATATATATATATATATATATATATATATATATATATATATATATATATATATATATATATATATATATATATATATATATATAATGTATGTGTGTACATAGCGGGAGGAATTTGTTCATATACGCACATACACATTTGCTTCTATACACAACTATACACGCTGTGTTCAACCGCATAATTTAATATTATTTGATGAAAACATATTAAATTGTGAGTTGGATTAAATAAAACATCAATCTTTGAAGGTTTCAGTATTTTTTTTACCTCATCTTTACTTCATTTCCTGCTAACTTAATTACTTCGAAATCTCATATTCTCTCTGTTTAAGTTACATGCACGCACACACCTACATAGACACACTTGCGCAGAGGTTGTGTGTGTGTGTGTGTGTGTGTGTGTGTGTGTGTGTGTGTGCGCGTGTGTTTGTACTTGTGTGACTGCACCCATTTAGGTAATATTGCTCTTTTCAGAGCAATACATCTGCTTTTAGAAGCAATTCTGCTGTTTTTAGTGACTCTGACATAGTTAACTAAAGCAGTTCGAATGAAGTAAAAACCTCCACATATATCTAACTCTGGCATGACTTTCGTCACTGCAGTCATCATTGTGGAATTTAATACGATTAAATCCAATTCAGCCGTGACCCCCAAACAGATTACCCGTTAGGGTCCCGAAAGTGTGCAGATATCGACAATCTTCTCTTCTTGCTAATCTCTGGAGGGAATCACTGGACACAACTGTTATACCTAAATGTTTTCCGTTCCAGTTTGATAACTTTCTGGCGTCGACTTATTCGACTGGATTCTTCAAGATGGTGCCCCATCATGGCCACAGTCGAATGATTGAAACAAGTAAAAAAAAATGTA
>NC_142937.1:84548825-84578825 GCF_046866305.1 Octopus bimaculoides | reverse complement strand
AGGCAACCAACAACATATAACTCCATTGCTCCTCGGCTTTATTAAATGCAATTTAGATATAACGGAACTCGATCCTTATTAATGCATGCCTTTAACAAAGACTCTTCTAACACAGGAGGGTTCTATAACCCGCACCATCTTCAGGTATGAACAAACTGTAAAAGTGATCAAGGGCCAACTATGCCGCATTGGTTTACGAAAGGGATCCTAGCTCATTGCTTTGTCCAGAGATGTAGAATGTTGCTTAGGCAGCCCTTGCCTATTGCTTCGATTTTTTTTGTGATTCAGCCAAGCGATCAATGAAATATATATGGTCTTCTTAATCCTTTGAATGAAAAAAAGCTGAAATACCTGCTTATAATTTAATTACTGTTATCCATGGAAAGTAATTTTAGCTTCCCACTATCACCACCAAAGGGGAGGCGCAATGGCCCAGTGGTTAGGGCAGCGGACTCGCGGTCATAGGATCGCGGTTTCGATTCCCAGACCGGGCGTTGTGAGTGTTTATTGAGCGAAAACACCTAAAGCTCCACGAGGCTCCGGCAGGGGATGGTGGCGAACCCTGCTGTACTCTTTCACCACAACTTTCTCTCACTCTTACTTCCTGTTTCTGTTGTACCTGTAATTCAAAGGGTCAGCCTTGTCACACTGTGTCACGCTGAATATCCCCGTGAACTACGTTAAGGGTACACGTGTCTGTGGAGTGCTCAGCCACTTGCACGTTAATTTCACGAGCAGGCTGTTCCGTTGATCGGATCAAGTGGAACCCTCGACGTCGTAAGCGACGGAGTGCCAACAAAAACAAACAACAAATCACCACCAAAGAGAAACACACAAAAGTACTGGGATCGATACGTTCACCTAAAATCCATCGGGGTGGTTCCCCAGCATGGCCGTAGTCTAATGACTGAAACAAGTACAAGACAGATGACAGATACAAAGTGCGCCTTCATCTCCAGGGTACCAAGAAGTAAAAAAGGAAAGAATGTAAACCACCAAACCACTTCACTAACAGCGCATGAACTTGAGTTTAAATCCGACTTTAAGCTCTCAGATTTTAGCATCACAGATGTTGTTCATGTCGTTCTACTTTAGCCTTTGATAAAGTTCCTAATCGAGCGAATCTGATCGTAAAAGGAACTTAATCCGTAATCTCATATTTTTACATTTCTAGGCCTACATTGGTCAGAATAAACTAGTTCGATTTTCTAAGCAATCAGGGACAATTGATGGAGAATTCGCTATTATTTCTAACGTTTTAAATGACCATGTAAGTACGTCCTGGGATTTCTGATACTCTAAACAATAACCTATATTATAACACGCCTTTTTTGAACAGGCTGAAGGACACGAGATAAAGCAGTCTTAGATACTCCCAACAAAGATAGTAGGGTAGAAATTCTTTCGCTTCTGATTGTTTGCTCGATCAACGAGTAGACGTGGGTGTAAACGACCACAGCTATTTCATGTTTGCATATTTAATTACATATTTTAATTTATAATAAATAAATATCTGTCTAAAACCTCTGAGGTAATTTATTGTTAATACGATTATAAGTGTTACAGTTAAGCCGATTAGCAAACGCAAGTTAACAATACATACATAAACATACATACATAAATACATACATATATATATATATATATATATATATATATATATATATATATATATATATATATATATATATATATATATACATATACATATATTATTTTTTATTATTTTATTTTATTTGTTTCAGTCAGTTGACCGCGGCCATGCTGGAGCATCACTTTTAGTCGAATAAATCGACCACAGGACTTATTCTTCGAAAGCCTAGTTCTTATTCTATCGGTCTCATTTTCCGAACCGCTAGGTTAGGGAGACGCAGACACGTCACCATCGGTTGTCAAGCGATGGAGGGGGCACAAACACAGACAGACACACACACACGCACACACACATAGGACGGGCTTCTTTCAGTTTCCGTCT
The DNA here is from genome assembly GCF_046866305.1 of Octopus bimaculoides. Taxonomy (NCBI): domain Eukaryota; kingdom Metazoa; phylum Mollusca; class Cephalopoda; order Octopoda; family Octopodidae; genus Octopus; species Octopus bimaculoides. The sequence continues at coordinate 84,576,850 of NC_142937.1, read as the reverse complement.
ACCAAACGCTCTCACAAAGCTTTGGTCGGTCCGAGGCTATAGTAGAAGACACTTGAGGAATGGCTGTGTGGTAAGTAACTTGCTCACCAACCACATAGTTCCAGGTTCAGTCCCAATGCGTGACACCTTGGGCAAGTGTCTTCTATTATAGCCTCGGGCCGACCAAAAGCCTTGTGAGTGGATTTGATAGACCTACAAAAAGATACGTGTTCAGAATTTCTATTATTAAGAGAATATATAGCTTGAAGGGTTTTCATATTTTTCTAATGTACAGTACTGATAAGGTATCTTATTATGACTGAACATCTAGGCGCTTGATATGATCTACGAAACATTAAACTGTGTTTTAGACGCATGGTGATAACGGTAGATACCCTATTATCGTACCGAAAGGGAAAGTTGTGTTGGTGTTACAAATTGTGATGAAAAATGGCTTGTAGTTTAACCTGTATACAATAACGGACCAGGATAAGTGACCCCTGGAGACTTATAAAACGAGTTTTTTTTTGTTGTTAATTAAAGGTCTTTGATATAACATAGTTTGCTGCTAATGACCTTGTAATGAGTCACTTGTATTGTTTTCGCGACTATTTCTTAATTGAGCAACAATGAAGGGTTTATGGTCCGTGCAAAACTATAGGTGGAGGAATAAGAAAAATTTTGGTGCCTCTAAAGAACGTTTTTTTTTTGTATTTGTGGTATTTGGAGAAAAATTTGCCTAGGAACCTAAAACTGATGCTGCCTTTGGATTGGAAACTTGAAACATGTGTGCGCGTGTGTGGATATATTTGTTTGTGTGTGTATGTGTGTATATTTGTGTGTGTGTGTGTGTGTGTGTGTGTGTGTGTGTGTGGTGGAGGCGCAATGGCCCAGTGGTTAGGGCAGCGAACTTACGGTCATAGGATCGTGGTTTCGATTCCTAGACCGGGCGTTGTGAGTGTTTATTGAGCGAAAACACCTAAAAGCTCCACGAGGCTCCGGCAGGGGATGGTGGCAAACCCTGCTGTACTCTTCCACTACAACTTTCTCTCACTCTTACTTCCTGTTTCTGTTGTGCCTGTAATTCAAAGGGCCAGCCTTGTCACTCTGTTTCACGCTGAATCTCCCCGAGAACTACGTTAAGGGTACACGTGTGTGTGAAGTGCTCAGCCACTTGCACGTTAATTTCACGAGCAGGCTGTTCCGTTGATCGGATCAACTGGAACCCTCGTCGTCGTAACCGACGGAGTGCCACCAGAGTGTGTGTGTGTATGCGTGCGCGCGCGCTTGCGTGCAATTGCATAATAAGTGTGTATGAGCGTGCGTGCATTATGTGTATTTGTGTGTGTGTGTGGTTATTACTTTTCACTGAGCACAAGTACACATTAAACCATTTTGCTGAAGTAATTGAGTAATTGAAATATTTCATTAATACCACCCGATTCCAGAGTAAGTTTTATCTCTCAGCATTTTCTAGCTTTAGAATCCTGGTTTGAATTCTTTGTTTATTAATAAATGGAATCAACTACCATTTAAAGAATATCAGATTTTATACTATTTATAGATTACCAGTTATCCTAACCGTTTAACGAAGAGAAAAGTCTGCTACTAGGTTTTTGTGTAACAACAATATGTTTCATATGCGATTAGTATTTTCTTCCAAAAAATCAATATCGAATTTTTAGCGTGTAAGATAAATGGATTTCTTAGAAAGAGAGTCTTTCAGAGTATATATCGATTAGTAAGGCTGCGGTTTGACAACACCTCACGCATCAGTGACACCGTACCATTCAACGTGTGAATTTCACGTCAGTTTTGTATTTTGCACATCAGACCAAAGATATAATGAATTCCTGGCGATGCTAAAATGCTACGCATCAATAGAAATATTTCTGCCAGCAATTAATAAAGACGTTCTGTAATTTATTTTTTTTGTGATTGCTTTATTATAGTATTGCATAAAAAATTTCTAACACATCCTCACTTAAATATTTGTGCAAAATTTACATTTTAACAACATATAATACCGGTCGGACATTTCTTTAGGGACATTTCTCCAGGCTTTTTATATTCTGAATTCAAATTCTGCTGAAGTCGATTTGCCTTTCATCTTTTCGGGGCTGATGAAATAGTACCAGTTGAGCACTTGTGTTGTTATAATCAACTAGAGCCTACCCCAAAATTTTTAGGCCTTGCACTTTTAGTAGCCGACAGAATCGTTAGCATCTCGGGGAAAATGCTCAGCAGCATTTCGTCCGTCTTTACCTTCTGGGTTCAAATTCCGCCAAGGTCGACTTTACCTTTACTTTTACCATGTTGCTCTGTGATCCCTTTGACACCTGATACTTGGCTCACCGTGTACTTATTCAGACAACGTCGGTTCGATGGAGGGAGTGAGTTAATGTACATCGACCCCAGTGCTTAACTAGTACTTAATTTATCGACCCCGAAAGGATGACAGGCAAAGTCGACCTAGGCGGAATTTGAACTCAGAACGTAACGACAGACGAAATACCGTTAATCTTTTCGTCCGGCGCGCTAACGTTTCTCCCAGCTCGCCGCCTTAGGAATGAACATAATTAAGACACTAATTGGGGTTTCGTGATCTGCGTTTCATGTTCTTTTGGGCTTCTTGTTTACATTTGTTTTTGATCAAATTAAAGTCATTGTTAAATAAGAACAAGTGGAGATTAGAAGATTAAAAGATTAATGCTAGATGTGAAAGCCTGGGTAGTCCCACAAGTTACGTTTTACTCTTTTGATTATTTAATTCCAACACAAATACGCGCGCGCGTACACACATACACACACACATGCACGCGCGCATATGCTTGGCTAAGGTGGCGAATTGGTATAGTCAGACTTTTGCTCCGACTGTCTTTGCTTTGAGTTCAAATAGCACTGAGGTCAACTTTGCCTTGCATTCCTTTCAGGGTCGATAAAAAAAGTATCAATCCAAGGCTGTGGATTGGTGGAACTGGCTTTTTTTTTCCAGCATTTTGTGTTGATTTCGAATCTCGTGATGCCCTGCTTGGGCGGTAGACTTAACTCTTCGCCTACTTTTAACACTATCACCTGACATCATTAGTACCTTTAATGGAGCCCACTCTGTTGCGATGCATTTAAGACAAGCTTCCGTTTTCAGGATACCTTCATCCTCCTCTTTCTTCAGATTCAAAGCCCACTAACGACAGGTGGGTACTGCATTCCTTCTTGACTGGCAGTCCGTCGTTAACGATGGCGAGGTTTCCAGTTGATCCAATCAAATGAGAATAACCAGTTCGTGAAATAAACGGATAAGTGGTTGAGTACTCTGCAGACAGATTCAGCGTGACACTGAATGTGACGTGAAACAAAATGTTTTGCTCAAGGACACAACGCACCGCCAGGTATCGAACTCACGACCTTATTTGTTTATATATATATATATAAATATATATATATACGCGCGCACACACACACACATTCACCTAGCCAGTAGGGTGGCATCATTCGAAGGCTAAGACACTGTGAAGCGCAATGTGACCAGCGATGTAGAACAATATCCGACAGTCTGATCAATACTGTGATATACACACACACATATATGTATACACACACACATACACACACACGCATTCATACTTTGATATGTGTGTGTGTGTGTGTATCTGTGTTTGTGTGTGTGTGTGTGCGTGTGCGGGTGTGTATATGTGTGTGTGTTATCAAAACTGTGTGTTATGAAAAACAGCAGGTGTACAGAGTCATAACCATGCGTTTGATAAACCTATGCTTAGTATTTTTGTGAAACCACTCCCTGTGGTTTTAAATACAGTCTTCCTTCGCAGCTATATTATGTATATGCTTATCAAATATAGAATTTCGTACATTCATAAACACGTTATGATATATTAGATGAATGAAATTATGTTTCTGTGACTTGAAGATTCATGCTAAATAGAGCATTTTAAACTTTAGAAATAAAAAGGAATAGTTGTGCCCATTCAATCAGAACTGTAATAGAAAGATAGTTCTCAATTCTGCTAAAGTGTAATTAATATTCGTTTCCAAAGTAGGCACATGCCCACAGACTTAGAGAAGGAGGTTAGTGAATTATATCGACCTCGAAATGGTGGAGCGTATAATTGACCTGGGGGAGAGGTGGGATTTATATTCAGAATATACAAAACCGGAAAGAACTATTGGGGCTCAAATTTTGGGACAAAGTCAGCAAGTTCGAGGGAGTGGTTAAGTCATTACATCAACCCCAGTGCTCAACTGGTACTTATTTTACCGACCCCGAAAAGATGAAAGACAAAGTCGACCTCGGTAGAATTTGAACTAATGACGTAAGGACGGGCGAAGCCGAGACGAATATTACGAGGTATTTTCACGATGAGGTAACAAACATATAGGCCGCGATTCTATTTATTCTGGCTTCCGGTTCAATTTATAAAATGAAAAATTACTATTGCTCTTTAATTTTGAAATATTCTGTAAAATATATTTTGTTAGCATAAGTTCAATACTGGAACCTCAATTAGAGTAATTGTTAATACCAGTTGAGACTGTACTTTGGGAAATCTGTTATCTCAAACAATGTGAAAGAAGGTTATGATTACATATACTAACAGATTGCATTGCTATTATTAATTGAGTTTAAAGTGGTGGACTGATAGAGGCAACGTGAGATGAAGTGTTTTGCTGAAGAACACAACGCACCACCTAGCCTAGGTATTGAAACCACGATCTTGCGATCGTGAGTGCAACACCCTGACAACTAGGCCACGCGTCTTGTATACATACACGCACGCACACATAGAAAGATAAAATAATTTTAGCACTATTCTGTCTCATTTCCTGAGAAAAATTCAGACATTTCTATGTCTTTATATAAATGATAAGTGAAAAATATCTCCCTTACTTCCTACTTCTCATATATTTTTCTATGGCTATCTATCTATCTATCTATCTATCTATCTATCTATCTACTTATCTATCTATCTACTTATCTATCTATCTATCTATCTATCTATCTATCTATCTATCTATCTATCTATCTATCCATCTGTCTGTCTATCTATCTGTCTGTCTCTCTCTCTATATATATACATATATATATATATCCTCACACATGCACATATGTGTGTGTGTGAGGGTTTGCTACTTGAAAATTGTGATTTCGATTTTCAAATTAGACTAGATGAGTTTAGTACTATTTACACTATCATATCTCGACCGAGATCTGATAGTGCTTAATACAACAACTCATTAGTAGAATCGAGAATCGGAGAGCAAAATATTAGCTTCCATTAATTCGAGTTTGCAAGCCATCAAAAGATTCCGGATTGAAGGAAGTTTACTTACGTCGATAATAGATTTCTGACGATACAGGCATTATATAGAATAATTCCTCTCTCGTATTAATTTGTGAAACCAATTTTCAATTTACATGCTCCAGTTTTCTTCGTTACTTATAGAAGTATCTCTCTGTTGGAACGTTGTTCTTATTTATTTTATAAATGTAGAAATGGTTCCTAGATGGAACAGATCATTATCAATTCAGTGGCACAGTGCAGCACCCCAATAAATATATGAAAAACAATCTTTCGGTTAGTATCCCAGACATTTTTTAATTGAGTCAACCATAATCTTACAGCTATAATAACAAACAAATTGAAGAAAACATAAACTTATCATTCCGATATAATAATAGTGAATACACATTACAGAATTTTGAAACTAATTGATGTAGAGTCAAAATATCTAGAGCTATAAAAAAAAAAGAAAAGCTAAAAACAAGGGAGATAAATGTTCACAGACACTACCATCAGCCATATTGTGTATGGAATATATTTGAAGTGGTTTAACGTAGTTAGAGTTTATTTATTGCTGTCTGCACTGTTACAAAACCACGGTTGAGCTAATCAATCGTTATATTATAAATTGCATCAGCAATAAACTCAACTACATTTTATTGCTGTCTGCCAGACATAATTGTGTTACTTAGGTTTCAGCTAATGCCAGTTTCGATGTTTTTTTTTAATTTTTATTTTCATGTTTTTAGTTTCAATATATATTATTTTGAAAACATTTTGCTTTTCCATTCGTGTTAATTGATTATTGGTCTACTTCTGTATAGGAAGCTTTATGTGGATGACGTGATATTAGAATCAGACAGACTATAAGTCGAAGGGTCGGTCAGCCATTGGTATCATCTTATCGGCACAAAAATTCTCGAAAGATGGTGGATTGGCAGAATCATTAGAATGATGCACAAATGATTGGCAGCGCCAGGTTACGATTCGTAACATTCTGAGTTCATATCGCGTCGAGGTCAACTCTTTATTTCATCCTTTTGTGAAGCCAATATCACAAATTAGTAGTCAACACTGGGATTATATATATATATATATATATATATATATATATATATATATATATATGTATGTATGTATGCATATAGATAGATTCATAGAGAGAAAGTTTACTGTTCCGTTGAAGTATTCCATCCAATGAGTGGAGACGCAATGGCCCAGTGGTTAGGGCAGCGGACTCGCGGTCGTAGGATAACGGTTTCGATTCCCAGACCGGGCGTTGTGAGTGTTTATTGAGCGAAAACACCTAGGGCTCCGGCAGGAGATGGTGGTGTGTGAGCGCACGCGCGTGTTTATTTATTGGTATAATGATCCTCCTGATATGCTACAATAACTAATGTTTAAGACGGAAGGTCGATTTGAGGAAGACATAGCTACTTCTCGAACGACCACATAGAAGTCTCTTCGTTGGCTCGTGTTGAATGATGTTCATTTTTACGTCATTCATCGGGGCGGTTCAAATTCCGCCGAGCTCAACTTTGCCTTCCCTACTTCCGGCGGTCGATGAAATAAAAGTACAAAATCAACTAGTGAGTGGGGCGGGTCGGAGGGATGAATGTAGTCAACTAAGTACCCTTTTTATAAAATTACTGGCTTTGTGCCTAAATTAGAAACAATTACTAGGTCATCCAATTAATATAAATTAGATCGATGACCTAATACAGAACAACAGACTCTTTTGTCCTGCAGAATATATTCCCTATTAGGACTTTGCTGTTTTGTTTCTACGTTGCTGTGGTTTTGTTGTTTGGACTTTGTTTACTAAAGACAACTATGTAACAATGTGTATGAAGAGGCATAGATAGAACACTTTCATCAAACTAACAATGTACTCGTGATAGGGTATCTATCTGCCTAAGTAGCTTTTAGCCGTAAAAATAAAAATAAAACGGAAGAAAAAGGTCAATTATCTTATCTGTACAGTTAAAGATTGTTCTGGAACACGCGGTTGAAGTATGTTATATCTATCTGTTACATACCTTAGTAATGCATACATACATACATACATACATACATACATACATGCATGCATATATATATATATATATATATATATATATATATATATATATATATATATATATATATGTATATATATATACATGTATATATATATATATATATATATATATATATATATATATATATATATATATATATACATATATATATATATATATATATATATATATATATATATATATATATATATATATATATATATATATATATATATATATATGTATTTATGTATATGTATATGCATGTCTGTACAGATAGTTAGATTGATAGATAAGTAGAGAGAGAGAGAAGAAATACAGAGAGACCAAAAAGTAGAGAGAACAAGAGAGAGAGAGAGAGAGAGAGAGAGAGAGAGAGAGAGAGAGAGAGAGAGAGAGAGAGAGAGAGAGAGAGAGAGAGAGAGAGAAATTTAGGAAGAGAGCGAGAGAAAAAGAATAAAAGCCAATTTTTTTTCTCTCTAGAATATTCATAAATAACAAGTCCATTGTGTTTATTTTTGTAACTATTGTAAATTTTCTGCAAAATAGTAAAATAACCGGGGAGTTAATTATAAAACTACTTGAACACCTGTTCCACATCACGAACAGAAATGATAAAACCGAAACCATACTGAATCTCTTGTAAACTGATCCAAGAATTTTAAGAAAATACTATCATGTTTAAATATATTGAATATTTCTTTGCAACATCTCTGAGGATTACGTGACGATCTTCTTCCAACTACTTCTCAATCATCCAGTATTTTATTATTCATGAATGAAGTTATTAAAGCAGTTGAAGCCATTAAGTAAACATTTTCAAATATTATGGAGATCAAAAATAATTCGCAACTCTTCTTCATAGATTGACTACAGAAGCCTGTCTTTTCAATCTTTGTCGATCAGGTAGGCTTGAGTAAACTAAACTAAGCTGATGAAGTCTAACAGAACAAAACAAGTCGGTAGTTGTTCCTGGGTTGCAAACAGTGGTCGAACTTTCCTAAGCCGAAGCATATAATTTAACGTTGAGTGATTAAGTCTTAATTTCTTGAAATTATCTCCTCTTTTCCCTTTAGAATAGTTAACAGTTCCAGTTAGTTTACGTCTGAATCCTAAATTAACATCATCGTATGCACAAAGAATATTGCTTAGTCACAAGAAAACCTTCAAGCAACGTAAATAGGATGCAAATGCTACATGATCTCCTATCAAAATGTACTTCCCACTCTCTCCTTTACATCTTTGTCTCTTTTCCTTACGTGTTTATGCTTAAACTGGTGCCGTCTTTACACATTTACCCATTTTTTATTGAAACATTCATTCGATAATACTTTCCTCTCTATTCTCATCCTCCTTTTCAAGTGGTACTTGAAAAAGTTGACGAGAGACTGACCAGAGAGGAAAGTGTTTGTCTGTAAACCTTTCAAACGCGTCCACCACGCGCATTCTTTCGCCATAGCTATCAGTGTTACGAAAACCGTTTTTCCTTCCCGTTTAAAGGAAGGTGGTGGAAGGGTATGTAGATAGATAGATACATAATACATAGATAGATAGATAGACAGATAGATAGATGGGTATGTAGATAGATATATAGATAGATAGATAGATAACTAGATAGGTCGGTAGGTAGGTAGACAAATAGATAGGTAGATAGATATATTGATCGGCTGACTGGTTGGTTGGTTAATAGATAGTCAGACTGGCAGATAGATTAGTCGATAGATTGAGTGACAGATAGCAAGACAAAATGATCTAGGCAAAACTAGACTAGGCAAAGAATGAAACAAAGAGACGTAACGGCAGATTTAAGGAATGACAGGGCGAGTGGGTAAAAATAAGGCGATAAAAAAATGTACGAGAGAGAGAGAGAGAGAGAGAGAGAGAGAGAGAGAGAGAGAGAGAGAGAGAGAGAGAGAGAGAGAGACGGAGAGAACATGCAAGAAAAAATGAGAAACAGACAAATAAAGATAGAACGAAACAGATAAAGAGATATCGAAGGAAAAATAGGATGTCAACCTCTCAAGATTATAAATGTGTCGGATTTTTGTTCGAAATTGAATGACATTAAAAAAAAAAAGCAAAATGAAACAAAGAAAAAAAGAAACAGACAACTGAAGAGATATGCAAATGAGAGAAATTATCAGCCAGTATGAAGGACGATAATAGCTCCGCAAATATCCCTGCATGTTTGCTGAAAATTAGGAGAGAGTCGTCTTGTAATTTTCTCCATTGATAACAAAATAATTTATCTGAAATAAAGTATTAATTCATGCAAGGATTTGTATCCTTTTGAGTACAGGGAAAAAGGAAAAGAAATAGCGTATACTTCCTTGGTCTTGACACCAACATGGCACCCACTTTAATACAATGCTCTTATGAACAAAAGAAGGAGCCTCTACGTAGTCGTTTGTCTTGTTAGAATAAATAGCCAAATACCCTTAAATTACAGTTTACATGTGGACAGTGGAGGCGCAATGGCCCAGTGGTTAGGGCAACGGACTCGCGGTCATAAGATCGTGGTTTCGATTCCCAGACCGGGCGTTGTGAGTGTTTATTGAGCAAAAACACCTAAAGCTCCACGAGGCTCCGGCAGGGAATGGTGGCGAACCCTGCTGTACTCTTCCACCACAACTTTCTCTCACTTTTTCTTCCTGTTTCTGTTGTACCAATAATTCAAAGGGTCAGCCTTGTCACACTGTGTCACGCTGAATATCCCCGAGAACTACATTTAGGGTACAAATGTCTGTGGAGTGCTCAGCCACTTGCATGTTAATTTCCCGAGCAGGCTGTTCCGTTGGTCGGATCAACTGGAACCCTCGACGTCGTAAGCGACGGAGTGCCAACAACAACAACATGTGGACAATCTGGTCCTACAAAACGTGGAAGCCAAGGCAGGAATGTGTTTGGTCGTAGGAACATCCAATCAGAGCTTACTTGATTTAAGATATCAACAAAAACCAATGACAACATAATATCTTCCGTGGATGAAATATTAGAAATGTTAAAAAAAAAACAACAGAAAGAGTAAACAAACAAACAACACCAACAACAAAACAGGAATACAAAGCAATTGTATTTTCGCGGTGATGAAGAAGCAAGACAAAGTTCGCCTATTCGGGAAGTGTTTTATCAATAAGAAAACAATCAGCGAAGGAAAGAAAATAATCTTTTGTAAAAAATGAGTTTATAATGACGATAATGAAATTAGCTTCTATGCAGACAGTATCTCCACAAATATTTCATCCTCATTATTGCTTTGACTGGTTTCCAAAAGCATTTTCTGCAAAAGTATTTCCTACAAAAAACATGACTTTCATCATAAACAGTGCTTCCACGGAATTGTCTTCCATTATTTATTCTCTGTCTTTCTTTTTTTTGGTAAAAGACCATTTTCGAAACTTAAACTTCCCGGTGTTTCTTCATTACAAAAGAAAATGAATTATTTTGTATTTCTTTATTGTTTTTATTTTATGGATTATTTTTTTGTTCCTGAAACATTTTGGATATTTCATTACTGTACATAGATGTAGATCTACGGATTATCGCAGCATTGAATGTATATATAACTTTAGGGGAATTTAAATCAGCGTCTGGTTGTTGGGTGGTAGTCTTAATATGCGGTACGATTTCGCATCTCTTGCTTTTCATTGGATGATAGGCTGACAAATCGCCTGGCTACATACCATCACATCTGACCTCAAATGGTGAACATAAATGGTGAACATAATACACTTCATGTTTAACGCCATCACACCAAGTATTTGGCTGTCTGTGGTGAATTTATTGCAATCATTTGGGCTAGACGTCTCATATTCTCCTCCCTTATATTTTCCTCTTCAGACAAAGACCTCGCTGCAGGTGTGCAAGCTGGGTGTCAGCCCCATTCTCAGGTTCATCGATGTAGAATGTCAGGCAAAGAACATTGCCTATCCCCTGATTGACATAAGGAGGGCATTCAATATTACCAATGTAAATGCATGCTAACCTCTGAGATAACTTTTATGAGTTTGACACGTATTTCATGATTCAAGCATTGATCAAATGTGAGACAAACATACTATTGGGCAGGATATACACCTGGCGATAGCAAAGTCCCAAAATAATCTGGTACCTATTCCTCGAAACCAGGTGAGCAGACAAAATACAGAGTGGTTCAAAAGTTCTTTTAGTGATAATATAAATAGGTTAACAAGGGCATTTGAGATTCATAGTACACGTCGCGTCTCCCCTTATCTACTCCCCTCATACCTCCCATTTTCGGGTTATCTAGCATACTACTCTTCCTTTCACACTGCCAAGCACTCAGATCACCCCAGATCTCAGCAGGCAGAAAACTGAATGGGATAACTCTTATGTTGCGTCATCTTTGATGTAATGGGAATAACAAAAAAATAAACATATCGATAAAAATTGTTACAATATACATAAAAAGATGAAAACTTTATACGTTATTTAAATACTAAAGAGACTTCTGGACTACCCTGTATACGAAGGGGGTACTGAAAAGTTCCTGGTGTTCGGTTAAAGAAAATACAGGAGGATCAGTTAATTATTAAACATATTTTCCTCTCAGATTCACACACTTATTGCAGCGACCCTTCAGTTTTTCTAAGCTCTGTAAAAGAACTCGGAAGGTTGGGTCTCCGCCAGGCCTTTCGTGATACCCTTAAATCCAGGAACTTCTCAATACCCTCTTGTACATACATGCATGCATACATACATACATACATATATACACGCACACACATATTACGGTCTTAGTAAGAAGAGAGGGGAAGTGGCATTGCTCCTTAGTCTAATAAGGTTGAAACAGTTGACAATCATCTGTATATTGAACATATGTATGTCTGCAGGAAAAAACGCAGGAGGAAATGCAATTCCAGAAAATTAAGATTCCAAGTAGGAACGATTTGGTTTAATAAAGAAATCTTGTAGGGAAGATAATGAAAGATTGATTCATCAAGATAACGAAAGGTCGGTTTGAGTGGAAGCTGGAATGCAGCTCATTAGTTTATTAATATTATTTTGAACGCATTAAAAAACAAACTGAAGCTATGCTAACGATCCAAACTGTAAATAATGTTCAACATCATAAATGTCTAACTACACTACGGTCTGAGAAGTATATATTTTTTATCGCCAAGTCAACCCTGATCATGTTAACCTATGATTCAAAGTATTCCACTCGTATTAAAACTATTCCACCCGTTGGATTATATCTAAGCATACAATACACAACGTGTCTATTCCTTATATAAGACCAGTCATTTTACTCTTTTATTCTTTTACTTGTTTCAGTCACTGGACTGCGGCAATGCTGGAGAACCTCCTTAAGGGAGACTTAGTTGCTTTTTCTAGCATGTTGAGCAACAACCTTAAGGACCTGTCATTAAAGGCTGGGTTTTAGCTCTGGAATCATGACATCATTTGTCTGAGCTATATGTTGTTTTGCATTAGACGTTGGGCTCTGTCAGATAAATTTCCCTAGTACCTCTGACCATCCTCTCGGTAAACTGGAACATTGAAGAGAATATGATGGTTTGTCTACTGTCTCATTGTAGAAAAGAAAACCCTTTTAAGGGAGAACAGTGTTTAAACCATGGCGCTATGTGATCCACCTGTCTCAGCCATCTTATGGTTTTCCAGATTGTAAGGATGTTGTAATTGGAAATAGATAAATATTAGACAGAAACCAATAATGTGGCAGAATTTAGAGAATTGAAGTTATGGTCGCCTAGTGTAGAAGTGTATAAGAGAGAAGGAAGAGGAGATGAGAGAGGTAGAGAGTGACAAAAAGAAAGAGAGAGAGAGAGAGAGAGAGAGAGAGAGAGAGGGAGAGAGAGAGAGAGGGAGAGAGAGAAAGAGAGGAGTGAAACAGACAGTGAGACAGGGAAGAGGAAGATAAAAAGAGGGAAAGATGCGGAAGACAATGTGAGAAAGCGAAAGTGAAAATGAGAAAGAAACACTCCCACGTGAATGCACAGGCACACAACGCGCGCACACACACACACACACACACTTACAAAGACAAATATTTGCACATACATAATCACACACACATATATATATATGCATGCACATATATATATATATATATATATATATATATATATATATATATATATATATATATATATATATATATATATATATATATGCATACACGCACAAACAACGGTCCTCTTACTACATTAGCTTCGCCAGTAAGCTGAGTAATGTTATGGCGTAGATTGAAGTATGTCAGTTTATTCATTATATCTCATTATATCGAAAGATGGCTGAAATACGTGCTCTCCGTTGCATAAGCATGTGTTCAGCCTGGAAATAGCTTCAGCTTCGGTCAAAATACAGCCAACAGCCATAAGTTTGGATCATTGAATGATGCTCACCGATTAAATCAACCGTTCAACCAAATTCTGATGGTGTTTGTCGCCCTGGTCAATCGGTTCAACATTGGCTATTCTTGTACCTGAGAAAATGTGTTGGTGGAAAGTACACTAAGATTCACCGGCGCATGTGTGTACATGCACGCATATATAAATACACACACACATTCACAGACATGTATGAGAGTAAATGTATGCATGCATGTATGTATATACGTATGGTTAGTATAGTTTACTGTTCTGCTAAAGTATGATCAATAAAAAAAAGTATTCCGTCCAGTGAGAGATAAATATCATTTAACGTACACAGTATTTAAATAAGAGCTACGAATAGTTTTTCGTTATGAACATATGTGGCTAGCATTATAAAAAAACCTGCCGAGTCACATGTCTTCATAGCAAGAAACTATTTGTAATCGTTATCCTTATACAGTGTACATTAAATGATATGTATGTATGTATGACATTGTTCAGTTTTATTTCAAGATTTCTTGTCAATAGAGAAAGAGCCGGTTTCTTACCTAAATTCAAGGCTCCATTGGAATTTCAACATCAACATGTATGTATGTATGTATGTATGTATGTATGTATATGTGAGTGTGTGTGTATGTATGTATGTATGTATGTATGTATGTGTATACACACGATTGCAGCGTATTAGCCATTCAAAAACACAAAAAGACTTAACTTCTCTTAAAAGTTTATTGTCGAGTATCAAAATTTCCGGTGCACCAACTGCAGTTGGGTCATTGCATCTGATTTGTTGGTTGGAGCATAAATAAGTTCCCGTGTTGTTCGTTTTTATTTTCTATGTAGGTCAATCGTTCAGGTTGGATGGTCGCAAACGGTCAGAAAACTTTGATATTTGGTTATGTTACACATATTCACTCTTCTTTTCATTCTTTTTCTCTTCGATTGGCACAGTATACAGTGAGTCAGAAGGTCAAAGAACCCAAAGAGTGATTCAATTACACACATACACACACACACACACACATATGTGAAGGCGCATGGCTCAGTGGTTAAGGTGTTGCACTCACGATTGCGAGATCGTGGGTTCGATTCCGAGGCCGCGCGCTGCGTTGTGGTTTTGAGCAAAGCACTTCATTTCACGTTGCTCTGCGATCATTTCGTCATCTGACATGGGGCCCCCAGTTACACCTGTACAGGTAATGTCGATTTGATGGAAGGAGGGAGCTTATGTCTACATAAACATTTGATCACTATAAACAAATCATCCGTGTGGTTGTCCGTCAAGAAATTGCTGAACACTCTCATACGTCGTCTAACGACAGGAGAAACCTTCAAACACACACACACACACACACATACACACACACACACACACACACACACACACACACACACACACACACACACACACACACACACACACACATATATTGTATAAAAGATCGTGGAATTAATTGTTCTATTATGTAGTTTGTAGCCTGGTCTACTAAAAGAGCCATTTTGGTGAGTACTACCGGATTAGTTATACCTATATATTGTGTATTATATATATGTGTGTGTGAGAGAGAGAAAGAGAGAGAGAAAAGAGGGAGAGTGAGAGTGTGTGTGTGTATGTGTGTGTGTGTAAATGCATGCATAATATATATATATATATAGCCACAAATGCTATATATAGGAGCGTGGGAAACACTATGCGGTTTCTGGGTCTCGGCGATGTAGCGGCTAAATTCTCTTTTTAAACTTCACATTACCGTCTACAAATAGGTTAAATACAGACACGCACACCCCCACAAAAAAAAACAAAACAAAACAACAACAACAACCAAACAAACAAAAAACAAAACGTAGATATAATATGGTGGAAAAAGGTGGGATGGCCACGTTAGAATTGGAATATCGATCGGGAGATAAAAGTTCGTTAACACAAAGCCAGGCAATGAAACATGTAGTTCAACATCCTTTGTGAAAAGACTGAAAAATGACGGCATAAAGCATACATTTTGAATTTCTGTAACGCAAGTATAACTCAGCCGATTACTAAAGACCATATTACTCACAAAATCCTCAGATAAAACGGTGCAAAGTACAAACCGCATAAGCAATGAAGATAAAAACCAGAAGTACTGCTATTATCTTTTCAAAGGTAGAGCTCTGTACAGATTATGGAGAACATAATCGAGAATATACCCAGTACTTCATTCACAAATATATACCAAATATCAAAAGAGAGAAAGGAAAACAACAAATTTAAATATATGCAAACATAACGTTGATGGATAACAAACACGTTCATGGAACTAAAACAAACAAAACAAGCAGAGAACATCGTTATATCTGATACTGGTGTTGTGATGATGCGAAGAGACAGAGCTGCAATCGTATCACAAAGCACCTCGAATATCAAAATACACATCGATAAGAGAGGATAAGCGAAACCATGGCGTGTGCTTGGGTTTGCGCTTATTATGTTAATAAAAAAAAAAACATGCATCTACTGCATGACTATCGTAAGTGATACTGGAAAACTATTACAGCATGTGACGACACATTTGAACTACAAGCAATTACCAAAAGAAAAAGCAAAATAAAAACAAACCAAAAAAAAACGATTTCGAAATACATCAACATACAAAATCACTGTCTGTCTGCCTGTCTTTTTCTCTTTCTCCCTCTTTATATATACATAGTGATACACACACACACACACACACACACACACACACACACACACACATATATATATATATGGTATTTTTTGTTGTCATACCAAATGTTGACCTCATTTATCTTGTTACTGGTTCTTTCCGTGCTGGTCCAGGATTTACTCCTGTACAGCGGCTAAAACTATATAGTACGAGTGTTTATTTGGCAAAAAAAAAAAAATAATAATAAATAAATAAAATAAAAGATCATCTCGAAATACAACAATATTTGTTTCAGCACACGATTTCACATCAGGAATCTTGCAAAACGAATTTATAAACGTATATATACTTTTAGCTATATTTTTAGTTAAGGTGTGCCACCGAATTTTGATAGGAATATAAGTGTACCGCAAGTGAAAAAGGTTGCGGAGCCCTGTTTTATAGTACATTACAACAGTCTATCAATCTGATAAAAGCAATGGACAAACGTAAAGCATCAGCGCCATACACATTATACCTGAACCTCGATATCAGTTCTAACAACACTCTCAACATATATCGTATCACACTTACAACAGCAAATACTACACAAAATGCAAAGGCAAGCAAAATCACGTATTAACCCTTTAGCAGACAAACCGGTTATATCCAGCCTAAATATTCTATTTGTGTTATGCTAAAACTAACCAGATCTGGCCTCTCACACTTACCCTACAATACCATTCTGAAAATAATCACTCACGTCATTAAAATTTCAAAGCTACAAGAAAAAATGCCTAATTCAAATCGATGTGAATAAATAAGGATAACACTTTGCAGAACAATCTGAACAAAAACTAAATGAAATACTTAAAACGGCACAAAACGTAGCAACTATTTCTCTGTCTTCAGTTTGTTCGAGAAGGATGTAAGTGATTCAGTTGATCGAAGAAATGAATCCTCATCGTTGAACGACGGAAATCCACTCCAACCGCTATTTGTATATTTCGAAAACCCAAAAGAAAACTCGCGTAAGGATGAATTTTCAAAGCAACTCATTACTTTTGTATGGTTGCCTTATTTATAGAGATGAGTCATTCCACCCAGCGGTAGCTACTGTGAGCCAAATGGACTGAGCTGTAGATATTTAATTGGCTGTCTGTAAATCCAGTGCATGCTGCTGAGAGAGAGAGAGAGAGAGAGATAGAGAGAGAGAGAGAGGGAGAGAGAGAGAGAGAGAGAGAGAGAGAGAGAGAGAGAGAGAGAGATGTATTTCGTATTTTCCATAATTTCCGAAATATCTAATGGTATTTCACTTCAAGAGAAATTATTCTCCAACACTCAGAAACAATAGGAAGGAAAAAAAGCAATAACAGCAAAACTCCCCAAACAAACAAAACAAAACAAAATAAAGCAACCCCTTCCCCCCACAGTATGTAACCAATTAATGGATTACAAAGGAACATTATGGTTACCCGGTTCTAAGGGAATATATTCAGTAGTTTTGTATGACGTTCTGGAATAATGATGTATTCACAGAGAAAAAAAAGAACGAAGGACAGTCTATTTTATTTAATATTTCTCGCGTTTCGTTGGAAACGTCATTTCGTATATTGTTGAACGCCTTTGTACAGCTCTGCACTTATCTTTTCCTTATGCAAATGAATGCTTATATAATCGCATAACAATAATAACAAGCAAACCAAGTTCAACATGTTCACGAATATATTGTGATTGGAATAACGTAGGTAGACCGTAAAAACAACGGAACGGATCAGAAAACAAAACAAAATTGAATAATATTGTTAAATTCATTAAATTATTGAAATGGTAGTTGAATTGGAATATATCTAGAGGGTGAAAAATAACAGAGAGACATAAAAGTCGATGAATTAGATAGAGAGAGAACAAAAGAAACGGAACACAAGGTAGATCTATATTCTGGTTATTATAGTCAAATAAACAATTTAATAATCTCTCTCTCTTTCTTTCTTTCGCTTTCTCTTTCCGTGTGTCTCACGTCTGTTATACGGGTGTTGGTATGGATTCCTTACCAAAGTCTGAAGATTCATGATTTTCTTGAGGAAAATGCAGCTGTTGTTTCTCGTTGTTTTCTGCTAGTTGGTTTAGTTATCGTTACTCTGCTAGTCTCCTATTCTCCCGAGCTTGCCCTTAAACCACAAAACCCTGGTTTTTTCACACATTGGTGGGTCTGTGTGATACATGTTAGAATCTAGCCCACACCTTCGAATTTCATATGCCTAAACTACGAGACCAGTTACTATTTGGCCCGTTACAGAACCCATGTACTGCTAACCCAGGTTAGAACAACCTGAAAGGGGTGGAGACCAGTCAGTTAGATCGACCCCAGTGCGTAACTGGTACTTAATTTACCGACCCCAAGAAAATGAAAGGCAATGTCAACCTCGGCGGAATTTGAACTCAGAACGTAAAGACAGACGAAATCCGCTAAACATTTCACCCGGCGTGCTAACGTTTCTTCCAGCTCGCGGCTTTGGTTTGTATATTATTTTCTACTCTAGGCAAAAGGCCCGAAATTTTTGGGAAGGGGACCAGTCGATTAGATCGACCCCAGTACGCAATTGGTACTTAATTTATCGACTCGTAAAGGATGAAAGGCAAAGTCGATCTCGGCGGAATTTGAACTCAGAACGTAAAGACAGACGAAATAGCGCTAAGCATCTCGCCCGGCGTACTAACGTTTCTTATTTCTTTATTACCCACAAGGGGCTAAACATAGAGGGGACAGACAAGAACAGACAAAGGGATCAAGTCGATTACAACGACCCCAGTGCGTAACTGGTACTTAATTTATCGACTTCGAAAGGATGAAAGGCAAAGTCGACCTCAGTGGAATTTGAACTCAGAATGTAAAAACAGACCAAATACCGCTAAGCATTTCGCCCGGCTTGCTAACGTTTCTGCCAGCTCACCGCCCTCACAAATACTAATTTATTCTGTCATCCAATTAGCCTAGTTATTATCAAAATTAAAATTGTATCGCGTGATATCACTCGTGACGTCACAGCAACAAATTAGGTGTCACTCATGGCATTTATTGATATTTCATTCTACTTAAATGTTTTATTTACATTCCTATTACATTTCCCATTACAAAAGACCCCCCCCCCAAAAAAAAAACATTCGGGTGAGCTAATGAGGAGGCCCGTTATACATTTGCTGATTGTGCTAAAATGGTAGGTATAGCTCCATCTTATTTCTTTATTGCCCACAAGGAGCTAAACATAGAGGAGACAAACAAGGACAGACAAAGAGATCAAGTGGATTACATCGACCCCAGTGCGTAACTGGTATTTAATTTGTGGTTGAGAAGCAATCAGTGCTGTGTTCTTACCACACAGCCGTGAATGCACCTATAATGGAGAGCATTTTATTGAGAAGGATAGCAGTAACTGGGCGTAACTACGTTTGCATATACATGTTCCTTTAAACATTTACAAGATGGCGACCAATTGTTCAATACACATTTAATATGAGTGTAATGACAGTAATGTCGACACTCTGAAAGACCTCTGTTCTCAGGACGTTGGACTACTAGCCTATAATATTAGAATTCTAACCGCTAGGAGACTTAAAGAAAAAATGATGCCAACAGTTATTATTGGACTCGTAGAAATACTTTTGTTTTGTTCTACGTAACGTCTCTGTTTCCTAGAACACCGACATAAATGATATACCATCATATTAGCAGAAGATACTCGGAAATATTGTTTCGAACTTTGGGCATGGAAGGAAAAAAAAAACCCCAGCAAATACCAACGTTGTCTTTTTCATTTTAAATATTCACATCACAAAAAAGTAAATTTAAGTAACCAAAAAGTTACTGAGGGATTCACAAAATTTCTGTCGTATAATCAGTTATTGAGTGGCAAGGAATGGATATACGTAAATGTGCAGTGAGGATGCCATCAGTTTCAATTTGGAATTTTATACACTCGAATTTAGCTTCCCGTCATTTTAAGCGAACACGTTTTATCTGTCTGTCTGTCTATCTATTTTACTTCTTTATTGCCCACAAGGGGCTAAACACAGAGGGGACAAACAAGGACAGACAAAGAGATTAAGTCGATTACATCGACCCAGTGTGAAACTGGTACTTAATTTATCGACCCCGAAAGAATGAAAGGCAAAGTCGACCTCGGCGGAATTTGAACTCAAAACGTAAAGACAGACGAAATATCGCTAAGCATTTCGCCCGGTGTGCTAACGATTCTGCCAGCTCACCGCCTTAACCTATACCTGCACAAATAAATACATACTTATAGTGTCATGGGGACAAATAAATTAGTTATATAGATAGATAGATAGATAGATAGATAGATTGATAGATTTACAGCTAAGTAGACAAACCGATAGACATACAGATAGAGACAGACAGATAGGCAGACAGACAGATATATAAATCGAGAGACTTATTGACAAATAGATTCATAGATAGTTAGACTGAGAGATAGACACAGATTGACAGAAAAATAAACAGACTCAGATAGAAAGATAGATAGACAAACAGGCAGGGAGACAGACAGACGGGCAAACAGAAAAACAGATAGATAGATAGATAGATAGATAGATAGATAGATAGATAGAAAGATAGATAGATAGAGGTATTAGTGTGTAAATGTGAATGAAGCTTTTAAAAACAGAAACATTCCAGAAATAAAGGGATGGAGTTGCAAATGAAGGAGGTGAATTAAATTGTAAATTGGCGATTTATTAATTTAGCAACAGTTCAGATCGACCTTATGGTGTGTATGTGTGTGTGTGTGTGTGTATAAAAGGAAGGGAAAGAGAGAGAAAGAAAAGGGGTAGAGAACGGGAAGTGAGAGGGAGAATGAGAGAGAGCGAGAGAGAGCATGAGAAAGAAACTGAAAGAAAGAAAATGTGTAAGAAAAAGAAGGAAATAGAGTGAATATCTGTCAGTGAGAAAAGGGAGAGAGAGAGAGAGAGGGGGGGGGGAGAAAGAATAAAGGAGAGAGATAGAGAGGGAGAAAGAGTAAGAGTAAGGGAGAGAGGGAGTAAATGAGAGAAATCATTGGCGAGTGAAAGTTAAATTATGTGTGTGCATGTGTGTGTGTGTGTGTGTGTGTGTGTGTGTGTGTGTGTGTGTGCTCGAGAGTTAGCGAGAGAAAAAAAAGAAAGACAAAGAAGGTAAGAGAATGATAGGCACAGTTAGAAAGAGCGACGGTTATAAGAAAAGAAAAAATCAAGATGGCTGCTGAACCAACCAACGAAACACTTGGAAAGCGGATCACTTGTGGCAGCCATATTACAAACAAATCACGTAACGACGGTTCGCTTCTCCCACCAATCCGACGCTGTGTGTTGTATTTGGTACTTGAGAAGACGAGAGACCAAACAACTACAACAAAAACCGACAAACCAACAGCAACAACCAAACCATGAAAACAAAAAGAAAACAGTATAAAACAGAAATAAAAAATATTTATGATAAAATTAAAAAAATAAACAATAAAAAATCAACCCGACAATAACAATAACAATAACAAGAAAAAAAAAAACCAAGTTAGTTATATTCAGTTGTTCTAATCCTTAAGCACAACACGAACTCACGTAAAACCGGAAGTAGCCATGATTTGAAAAATTGGAACCTAATTGCCCTTACTGTACATAGGTCAGTTCATAAATATTCAATAGATGAGTTTGTGTTTGGAGGGTGGACGTATGAGGTGTGATCGGTGTGAAGGGAAACAAAGAATTATGTATATGCATGTGTGAGTGTGTGTGTATGGATGTGTGTGAAAGTGGGTGTATATATATATATACAAAAGCATACACGCTCACATATGTATGTATATGTGTGTGGTCTAAAGAGGCAGATAATACAAGCACATACATTATATGGCTTAAAGAGAAAGATAAAAATATATATACTTTTATATACATAAAACTAAATGTGTGTGTGTATTTATATGTACACACACACACATATATATACATACATATATATAAATGTATACATATACGTACACATATTTATTACATATACATATATATTACATATACATATAAACATATACATACACACATACATACATGTATGTATATATATATATATATGTGTGTATATATATATATATATATATATATATATATATATATATATATATATATATATATATATATATATATATAAGCAATGTTAATTCTCTAAATGAAGTATTAACAGTAACTGCACGATAAAGTGTAGTATATTGCCACTTAAGTGTGGCTGACCCATATATATATATATATATATATATATATATATATATATATATATATATATAAATAATGGGCAGTGGGGTGAGGTGGTAGCAAGGTGAAAGTGCATTTCTATAACAGAACACAACCTCATAAAATGGCGCATCACATTACAGACATGTTATGATAATAGAAGACCTTCTGTGAGAGAGAGTGAGTGGGAGTGCGTGTGCGAGCGCCTGTGTGTGAGCGCATGAGTGTGTGTGTGTGTGTGTGTGTGTGTTTTCCTTTGCATTGTGTTTGTGTTTGTATTATGTCTGTTGCGCGCCCACGCGCGTGCCTAATGTTTGCATTCCGTATTTATGCCGGGTCTTTGCATACGTGTGAATTGATTTATGTGTGAAAGCGTGGGTGTGTTATTTGGATGGGTGTGTGAGAAGTGTGTGTGTTTATATTTATCTAGTAAGCAATGTATATTGCTCTCTTGTGAACAGTGTGTATATTGTGCTTATAACTTATCTAGTTTGATATACATATACATACATACATTTATATATATATATATATATATATATATATATATATATATATATATATATATACATATATATACATATATATGTATGTATATATACAAACATATATATATATCTTTCTCTTTCTCTTTTACTTGTTTCAGCGATGTTGTGTGTATATATGTGTGTGTGTGTGTATGTGTATGCGTGTGTGTGTGCGTTCGTGTGTGTGTGTGTGTGTGTTTGTGTAACTGTGTTTGTCGCCCCAACATCGCTTGGCATCCGATGCTGGTGTGTTTACGTCCCCGTAACTTAGCGGTTCGGCAAAAGAAACCGATCGAATAAGTACTAGGCTTACAAAGAATAAGTCCTGGGGTCGGTTTGCTCGACTAAAAGCGGTTCTCCAACATGGCCGCAGTCAAATGACTGAAAGAGATAAAAGAATAGAAAAGAAAAAAAAACATATATATATTCTTTTATTCGTTTCAGCTCTAAGGCTGTGGCCATGCTGGAACATCGCCAGTGGAAAAAAGTTCTCCTATGGCGATGCCGGGGAACGAACCTCTGGCCTTTCACATGCAAAGCGAACGCTCTACCACACACACATATGTTGTTACATAATATATCAATATATATTTATTATTCTTAAACAAGAATATTTTGGGCAGTGATTTCGATGTTTTGACCAGCTAAGCCATCGTCATCCGACAATGGCTTAGCCAGCCGAAAGTTCGGATTCTCTGTCAATAAAATTTTACATTTAAGAACAATAAAATTATAATCTATAAAAGTATGGAGTAATCCATCGGATTAATGTAAAAATGTTTTATTATAACTGCCCATAAAAAATAAAAAAAAACAAACATTAACATATTCTACATTCATATACACACATACGTATACACAGGCGCGCGCGAGACGGACCTCCGCAGAGTTCACGTCTACCGAATTTATTCACAAAGCATTTGTTGACACAGGGCTTATAGTAGAAGACATTTACCCAAACTGCCGCGCTGTTGGACTGAACTCGATTTCAAAGTAACCACGCATGCGCCAATAACTATTCCTGTATCCCTTGAAAGCTTTGTATATAGTGTTACTCTCGTGTAGTGTTGCACACCACCGCCTCTTTCTGGTTTCATTTGTAGTGGTACCTTTTTGCAGACATTAATGACAGACCCCTTAGCAGATCTATGATTAACATTTTTACAGACATGACCATGTTAACATAGTATATCTAGGATTAGGCTACCTAATGTGTTCTTCGTTGTTTTTTCTTCTTAAATTAAGGAGTTATTTGGAGGAGATTTGGTTGTTCTTTCTAACAAACATAGAAACCACTTAGAATATCTTTCGTTGGCACTTGGAAAATTGCATATCTTCATTGTCAGCGATAGAATAATATTTTCCCATTATTTGACCAGGAATTGATAAGGCATGAAATGTGTATCTATGTAGTGACTCTCAGTCAAGAGTTAGCGAGGCAAGTTGAGATGTACGCAACTAGACTCAGTTAAATGACACTTGAGAAAGAAAGAACAAAACATCTGACCACCAGAAGAGTTAATAAACTGTCCAACTAAAGTGCCTCTTATACGATCGCTCCACGTGCTAGAAATAGCAGCCATATCTCTGTTGGGAAAGGTGGAATATACCAGATAAATTAGAGCTCACTATAATATGCCAGAGAGGAAAACGGGTTGGTTAGGTCTTGAATAACAGTGGAATTTTGAATGTTTGACACAAATAACGATTAAAGACTCTCGAAGTTTAACGTTACATATGAGCGAAATGCGAGAGTGAAGACCTGCTTGAAACAGACCTTAACCCATTACCTCCCATAATTCTATTAACTGGAATTTTTTTTATGAAACTTTGATTTCTAGCATAAAACAGCCTTAGAAACACACTGGAATGATCAAAATAACATTTCAAAATAACATTTTAAATAGAAATAAGCGAGGTATTGAGTGAAAAATTACTAGATCTATGATTTTGTGAATATTACGAGACTTCCAACAGAGTTCTCCTTATCATGTCTTAGTGAGTGAGTAAAACTAATCAGTTATCAACGGCCAGGCGGAAGTAAGGGACATACAACAGGCACGGTATGCATGTCAAAAGAAAATGGCGCATCGTGATTGGTTGCAAAAGTTCAGACTTGTTCGATTTACGTTATTTGTTTCGAGGAAAGGGGCTAACGTTAACCGAGCATGTCTGAACTTATTTCGGCCAACTATGACACACCATATTCTTTTGACATGCATACCGTGCCTGTTGTATGTCCCTTACTTCCGCCTGGCCGTTGATAACTGATTAGTTTTATTCACTCACACAGAAGAAGCCTACACCGTACGTTAAGACTTCATATTCATGCATCATATTTTACAAACCATCGCAGTAATAGCAACAGTTACTATTAAACACACACACACACACGCAGCTATTAACAAATTCTAAAGCTCCATGCATAAAACAAAACCTTGCAAACGTAATAAAAAATATACTTCAATACAATACTAACGGCTTAAAAACATCTCAAAGAACTGTTAAATGTTTATCGCCAGACAAAAACATTTACACTGTGATAGTTAACAATTTTGGCAATCATAATACATAAGTATTAAAATCAATTATTACATTCCACTAAGACATGATAAGGAGAACTCTGTTGGAAGTCTCGTAATATTCATAAAATCATAGATCTAGTATGTGAATACTACAAATAGCTCTTGACAACTAATAAGAAACGACACAAGAAATAGAGACATTCAAATTAAGAGCCACTGACGCGAATAATAATAATAATAATAATAATAATAATAATAATAATAATAATAATAATAATAATAATAATAATAATAATATGTGATCTCAAATTTTAAAGCAAACACATAATTTTCTTATGGTTTCTTAAACATTCACTTGAACAAAACTGTACAAATCCAAATATATGGTACCCTAGGCATAACACCTACATGAACTTCTAACTTGTTGTCTCTTGAGGTCTCTGGGTGAGACTTGGATCCAACTTGTACAAATGCAAAACAAGAGTCAAACATAAAATAATAATAATAATAATAATAATAATAATAATAATAATAATAATAATAATAATAATAATAATAATAATAATAATCTTTTCTACTAAAGGCACAAGGCTTGAAATTCTTTTTGGCAGGGACTAGTTGATTACGTCGACCCCTGTGATTTACTGGTACTTAATTTATCGGCCCCGAAATGGTGAAAGGCAAAGTCGACCTCAGTGGAATTGGAACTCAGAACGTAAAGTCGGACGAAATACCGCTCACAATTTCGCCCGGCGCAGTAACGTTTCTGCCAGCTCACCGCTTTAATGATGATGATGACGACAACAACAACAACAATAATAATAATAATGGTTTCAACTTTTGGCACAAGTTGCTGCTATAGTTATTTCAAGCCAAATGAGATCCTCTACATAATCATTCGATCTTCTAGAAATAGCAACCAAATATTCAAATCACACCCTACCGTCTTTAATTAAAAGACACAATACAATGGATAATGTGCCAGGGTTTATGTTACATACCAAAAAACAAATTTAAAAAAAAAGTAAAAATCAAAAAAAAAAAAATGACACGAGATGGCCATGGCTAGAATGAATATCTGCTGAATTAGGAACGACTTGCAGTTAGATATCAAGATGAAGGCATTAGCAGCAATAACAGGAAAAGGGGCAGCAGCGGCAAAAGGAGCAGCAGCAGCAAAAGGAGCAGCAGTAATAACAGCAGAAACAGCAGCAGCAACAACGACCCCTAATTATTTATTCTTTCATTATTTTACTTGTTTCAGTCATTTGACTGCGGCCATGCTGGAACACCGCCTTTTAGTCGAGCAAATCAACCCCAGGACTTATTCTTTGGAAGCCTAGTACTTTATTCTATCGGTCTCTTTTTGCTGAACCGCTAAGTTAAGGGAACGTAAACACACCACCATCGGTTGTAAAGCGATGGTGGGGGGACAAACACAAACACACAAACACACACACACACACACATATACATATATACGACGAGCTTCTTTTCAGTTTCCGTCTACCAAATCCACTCACAAGGCTTTGGTCGGCCCGAGGCTATAGTAGAAGACACTTGCCGAAGGTGCCACGCAGTGGGACTGAACCCGGAACCATGTGGTTGGTAAGCAAGCTACTTACCACACAGCCGCTCCTGCGCCTATAATTTGACGAAGTTATTTTCACTAACAAACAACAGTTATCGCTTGTCCTGTTGAATTTACACACTCTTAACTATGTCAGTTTATTCTACTCATTACTGCTCCAGTTTTAATCAAAGAAAACGATTCAATGAATTCAGAACCCTACACTAGAGTTAACTAGTATTTTCTCAAGCTCCAAGCTAACTGAGATCTTCGTGACTTAAACGGCATTTAGCTTATCTCTTTTCCCGTCTTCTGTCTTCAGTCGTAGCAACTTGAGATCGTTGAACGTACGTTATTTATACGTTCCAGTATTAACTACAGTTTTAAGTAGATGCAGTTTTCGCTCCCTCTTCTCTTCAGTTCACAGATTCCACTTATACAGCAATTATCATCCCATTTCTACGTTTAAGCATCTCTTTATTCTCATTCCTTTTGTGTTATTTAATAATCGCATCTGCATACACTTTCTTTCTCCCTTACATTTTATGAGTTCAAAGACCTAATCAACTTTACCATAGATAAGGGCAAATTGATATACCGGTTTCCGATATACTTGATCAATTCGTAATTTATCGAGAGTTTCAAGTATGTAGACATGATATAAGCTCTATACTTACAATGTATGTTCATAAGAAAGACAACATATTTCTTTTATATTATAAATAGAACGCCAACTGAATGCTAGATACACATATAATAATCAACATTCAGCACACTTCAACAGCAAACTGTCATTTCTTGTCTTATT